>NC_056730.1:1016609737-1016909737 GCF_019279795.1 Protopterus annectens
CCCATCACCCCATCAAATACAAAACATAACCAATCTATCACGAAAAGACTTCAAAATACTAGCCTTAAATCTAAACCTGCAAACCATAGTCAACAAAGTTCAAGAATTACACCCCAACCTATCCCATTATAACCCTAATATTGCTGTTTTAACAGAAACCTGGTTAAAAGCACACATTACTGAGAACAAAATTATACCACCTGGTTACAACCTTATTAGAGCAGACAGGAAGGTAGAAAGAGGTGGAGGGGTAGCTATCCTATTTAAGAGTAGTCTCACACTTTTACCACAAAGCTTAAACATAGGATTTACATGTTTTTGAGGTTATCTACCTACTAAACTTCAATTTAACCAAACCAAATTCATATCATTATAGCTACCCATGTCCCATCCGGAAATAGCATCTCCACTATAGAGCACATCACCCATTCTATATCTAATTCCATTGTCCAAGAAACTATCATTATGGGTAACTTTAATATAGACTGGATAATTTGTAATTCACATAACCCTATCAATCACAAACCAACATCTACGGCTTCACACAACTCATACAAGCTCCTACACAACTCCAACTGTCAATCTATACTGGACTGGACACTAAAACAAACCTCAGAATTATTAGGTTAGTGGCTGCTTACCTGACAGCCTTAGTGACCATATGCCAACCTATCTATTGAGAAAAATATCAGTACCGTCAGTCAAATCGGCAATTAAAAAAAAAAAACAATGCAACCCCCAAGACCTAATCAATACCATAAAAAAATGCAACGGGTCTATACTAAAAAACCTGCCCCTTGATGCTGCAGTAGATTATTTCAACAGTACCTTCCTTGAAATTCTAAACAAACTGCCCCCCAAATCAATTCGCATTAAGGCAACATACACACCATGGCTAACTAATGACACCAGAATGCTCCTTAGGAAAAGAAACAAAGCTTGGCAAACATGGCTCACATGTAAAACCCAATCAACCGCATCGCATTCCAGCAAATTAGAAACAAGGCTAAACACCAAATCAACCTAGATAAAAAGAACGTCTACTATAACCTGCAGTATAAACACCATCATAAGCCACAAAACTTCTGGAACAACATAAATGCCATTCTCCACCCAGGACATTCCACTACCCCTTCCCCCAACTTGCCACACTCCTACCACCGTTGCAGAAGAATTCAATAAATACTTCACTGAAAGTCTACTATCTCTAATTAAAAGTAATTCCACAGAACCATCACTAGCCATAAACCCTCTCAATATTAACTCCAACTCCTTCTCCTTTCAGTCTGCTCCCACAGCTAATATTAAGAAACTAATGAAAAAACTCAAACCCTCTTCAATAGCAGCTGACAAGTTACCAGCCAAATATTTAAAACGAGCAGCTGAAGACATATCTTATCCAGTGTCGATCCTTATTAACAGGTCCACAGCAGAACATGTCCCAGCAATATGGAAAATCGCACACATCATCCCCTTACACAAAGGTGGAAATTCCACAGAGATGACCAACTACAGATCAATCGCTATTCTCTCTCCACTATCTAAACTCCTAGAAAGTGGTATCCACTCCCAACTGATTCATTCTTACCTTCAACAACATGCTAGGAACATGTCAACATTGTTTTAGGCCCCATCACAGTACTGCACTCCTCAGTTTCACCAATATCATCAACCAACTCAGAAACAATGGTAAAACAGACTCTGCTGTCTTTCTAGATATGTCCAAGTCCTTTGATACGGTCTCCCACCCGCAGATGATGCAACACTTATATGTGCCGCTAATAACCTGCAACACATCCATGATATAACCCAAAAATCATTCTCAGATACTGAGCTATGGCTCTCTAACCATCAGCTCATACTCAACCCCAATAAAACAAAACTCAATCTTCCAACCCACAAGATCCTCTCCCCCCAGCACCTTCTACATTACAGCTAGAAATAATACTAAAATTAATGCAGACTCACAAACAAAACTACTAGCAGTAATAATGGATAACCTAAGATCTGACCTACATACAGCACAAACAATTAAGAAAGTTCACAAAAAATGGGTACAAAAGTATGTGACACCGCTAGGGTTGCCATTGTTAGAACCCATCTTCTATCAACAAGTCTGTATGCTTCCCCAATTCTCACCAACCTTAAAAAGACAGATTTAATTAAACTTGGCGCATGCTACAATAAAATA
This sequence comes from Protopterus annectens, assembly GCF_019279795.1. NCBI lineage: Eukaryota > Metazoa > Chordata > Ceratodontiformes > Protopteridae > Protopterus > Protopterus annectens. Next base: position 1,016,611,929 of record NC_056730.1, read on the forward strand.
TCTAAATTTGCAACTGACTGCCCACATCATACCCACCACTGTCACTCCTTGAAAAACTCTCCTTGAAAAACTCTCCTGGTTGGAACTCCCACAACTTCTGTTCTACAACCAATTAACCTTAGCACACAAACTATTATATCAACCTGAAAAAAAAAAAAAACACTCGTTTCTAAATATTCTCCACACCCATACCACAAATCAAAGTCTTTGCTCAACAAATAAATCTCTACAAGTGTCTAAATCCACTAATATGGCAGGTGTTCTCATCATGTAGCAACAAGGTGGAATTCACTACCTCACAGCATCAGCACCAACACAAATATCAACCAATTCAAAAAGATTGTTACAAATTATCTTAATGACACCTGGCTTTATTCCTGTATTACTCCAGGCTAACTGGTTTTAATAGCTTTTGGTCATACTTTTTCTTCTTCCCTGACCACCTCATAATCTATACTCTCCCTCATGTCTAATCTCTAAACCTCATCTTTTTCTATCCAGTTTCCCCCCCTTCAAACCCTTCCTCAGCTTACTTTGAGAAACTACAATCTACGCTACAATAAGGAATTATATCAGATGATTGTATAATACAAATGTCAGCTATAATAGCATAGAATGTAATTTTTGGTGTACTGTACACGTCTTGTATATTTTTTGTATAAATCCTTGTACAAGTTTTGTATAATTTCTTGTATACATTTTGTATAATCTCTATATGTGGAGCTTTTCCCCTGGACCTCCTCTGAAAAGGGGTCTTATCCCAGTTCGACTTTCCTGGTAAACAAATGTAAAATAAATAAATAATGTGTGCGTGTGTGTGTATATAAGTTCCTCAGATGTACAGATTTTTTTCCTTGAGGTACATGTCTAACAATGTACTTGTCAAAAACTGCAAGTATATTCTAAAGTTATTAACATTTTTACTGACCAGACCATCATTTCTAACAAACCAACACCAAAAATACAACAATGTCCTGACATAGGACATTACAACAGAAGACTTGTTCTGGCTGAATCGTAATATTTAAGGTAGCTTGAACCTCTGGGAAACCCTGATCTGAGTTTTTTAATTTTAAAAAGGGGCACCAAGGCAGCCTCTTTATTGTCACTCTTATGAGGAGGTGGAGGGGCTTCAAATCCTAGTTCCCTTTTTCTGCATTCTAAAACCCGATGTAGGACTTTTCCTAAAACAAAAAATAAAACTAGAATTTTAAATATATACTCAACACATTAAAAATATTTTCTCTGTGGAAGGGTTCCCCCAAAGAGGAATTATTTACCAGAAAGGAGCTGAAAGGCTGGCTGCTGCTCTTGTGAAGCCTCTGAGTTGCTTCATCATGAGGTGGCAAGAAAGTACAGAACATTTGCCACTCTGAAGACTGATTTCCTTACCTTGGGTTAACCAGTCAGTAGCTGGAATGGAAGTGTGGGAGGGAATCAGAGCTTTTGTAAACTCTCTGTTTGTGTCTTGAGCAAGACACAACCCATACAGCCTAAATGCTACTGCAGCAACTTGAAAGATGAACATGGGAGGATTCCTGGGAAGATGAGCAGAGACAGACAAGAGTTGAATCTTGATAGAGTAAGAAAGGCCAAAGGATAATAGCTTATACAAATACTGCAGAATAAGAGGTGAGTGGATCTTAAAAAGGATCTTCGCTCTTTATTCGGCACTAACTAGAAAATCCTTTCGACCTATCCAAATAGGATTTTCTAGAAGCATATTTCTTTGCTTCCTTTAACTCCCTGCTATGCGTCCTCAAAAAAAAAAAAAAAAAAGTGTCAAACGAGTAATCAAATTCTATCAGACAGACAGTGACCTGAAGAAATGGAAGCCTGGGGTGTCTCAGACCCCTATCCTGTGTAAGTTCATCCTCTGAGGAAGCTTCTGGTAACTGCCCTTGGCTGCTTTCATAGGGAGGAAGAAACAATGCTGCCTGGGCCTAAAGGGTATTACCATAATTACTGAGAGAGTCGTTCTTAATCTATCCAGGTTACGAGAGAAAAGGCACAGAGAAACATTCCTGCTTATGGAAATGAAAAGGCATGCGTCTTTCAGGCTTTTGCGCAAGGAATCCTAGAGGAAAATTTATTGACTGTCTGTTGTGAATAAAGGCAAATAGATCTACTTGAGGAGATCCCCACAGATGGGTCACAGTTTCTGGTAAACCCCTGGGCTTACCCTCCATTCATGGGGGTCTGTTGTGGCTCTGCTCAGCTTGTCTGCAACAATATTTTGCACTGAAGGAATATAGGGATATACTCTACCGAGCTGCTAAATCCCAGACTAGTCTGCAAAGGGTGAAGGATCTAACCCCCACCTGAAACCAGCTCCAAAGTTATTTTAAGAGAAATACAGGCAAAGGCATCCAAGAACTGGAACATTTCACAACAAAAAAAAAAAAAGAAAACAAAGAGGGAATGTAGAAAAGAGAATTAGCAAGGGAGAAGTTAAATAGAAAATGAAGTTAAGGATTATCTGTGAAGTGAAGGATTTAATGCGGAGAATCCAAAATACGCAATGCCGTAGCATAATGAGCAATGGGTCCCCATGAAAGTCCAATTGAAGCTGCACAACAAGGGAAGGAGCAGGAAACAGTGACAACTCTGACAGAGATAATGTTATCGAGTGATGGACCAATGGGTCCTCTTCTGAAGGAAAAACAGATTATGCAGAATGCATCTGAAAGAGGATATATCACTGGAAGATGTTCTAGAACTTTCTGTAGAATACTTAAAACAGCTCTTAGTCCAGAAGAAAATGATGCAAGGAAAGACCTGCTTGATTTGAGGGAGATTGATGCACACATAACACAGATAAAAGAAACAGATTACCTAAAGTGAATAAGACCCAAAATGTTAGAACACTGGTAAATCTGATGAACACCATAATCAAGGCTACTCAGAAATTCTCATGAGTAATAAAGGAAAGGAAGGGAACAATTAAAATGCTACCATGGAAGCATCAAATGGAAAAAAACTACAAAGCAAATAAGACAAGTAATACCACTGCTAGAAGAATACAGAAAAGGGAACAGATAAATATACTTATAAAGACAGATGTGATGAAAGCACTGCATTGCTGCAAAAACGACCATGACCGGTCATACATTACTGCAAATAATATACTAAAACCAAAAAGCTTAAATACACACACAACTAAAAAGGAAAAGTACAACGTAAGCAATTCACTGGTGACCCAAAAAAGTTTCAGAGAACTGGGAAACAAAGTAAAAGAAATGGAACCACCACAGAGAGAGAGAAATAGATGTATTTAGAGAAATATTTATGAAGACCTTGTGGAACCATAACAACACTGAATGGAGAGAGAAATTAAAAGAAGCAGTAAAGAATTCTAATAAAGAATGTATAAAACGGGATGAAGTAACAGCCACAGAAAATCACTTTTGTGTTTAAATTACCCGTTTAACTGTTGTAGGCTACACGCTCAAGTGTGACAGACATTTCTGTGCATTTAAAGTGTTTTTTGATTGTATCTGCTCTATTTTCTGGAAAAAAAAAAGAAGAAAAAAAAACAAAAAGAAAATACTTGTTTTCCCACCTAAGCTAGTATAGTCCAGTTTTCAGGTTAGTGCTGAATTAGGGCTGTGTGACAAGTTTCTGTGTTTGCCCATTCCTTACTTGGATAGAAGGAAGTTTCTCTGTTCACCTGTAAGAGGGGAACTTTGAGCAGCCTATCTGTCCATAGAGGAGTGGTTTCAGCCCAGAAATTAGTAGTTTATTGGCCATTTTGGGCTAATTTCTCTCTCTTTCATTTCCAGGCTATAAAACCCGTATTTGCGAGGTTTTTGCACTTGTATATAGCTCAGCAAGCTCCGGCCTGGTACCCTGCAAAGTTCTACAGCAGCAGAGAGACTTTGGAGTGATTAAGTATCATTTTTTTGCATTTTTCTTGCTGCCTTTAGCTAATTCTGCCTGAAATGCCGATTTTTTAGAGTTTGTGATTTAAAAAGCTTGTTTCAGCTACATATTGTACTTATTTTACTGCCTGCACTTTAACAAATTTGTTTTTGTGTTTAAATTACCTGTTTAACTGTTGTAGGCTACACACCCAAGTGTGATAGCCATTACTGTGCATTTAAAGTGTTTTTTTATTGTATCTGCTTTATTTTCTGAAAAAATATATATATACTTGTTTTCCCACCTTTCTAATCTAGTATAATCCAGTTTTCAGGTTAGTGCTGAATTCAAGGCTGCGTTACAAGTTTCTGTGTTTGCCCATACCTTACTTGGATAGAAGGAACTTTCTCTGTTCACCTGTGAGAGAGGGGAGCTTTGAGCAGCCTGTCTGTTCCTAGAGGAGTGGTTTCAGCCCAGAAATTAGTAGTTTATTGGCCATTTTGGGCTAATTTCTCTCTCTTATTTCCCTGCCATAAAACCCGCATTTGTGCGGTTTTGCGTGTCAGGTAGCTAGGGTAACTATTCCTGGCTCCACAAAGTCTGCTCTTCAGTTTTTCCCTTGGAACTAGACAAACTTTCAACTTAAGCACTCAAACCATTCACTTCTCAGCCCTGCACTTGCTCAAAACTCCTAGCAAGCACTAATGAACCTTAGCACTACATCCCCCTAATACTGTAGAGTAGGACAAGGCTCTCTATTTGACCTTACCAGCCAATCAGTAAAACAGTTCACAGTACCTATCTAGGCATGTCCAAAGGGCAGTTTCAGGTGTACTCTCCAGTCCAACTGGTGAATCTGGTCATTTTGAGGCAATGTTACAATTGCCTCATGTACACAGACAATCCTCTCCTCCAACAACCAAACACTAATACATGCGAGAGATGCAATTATACAGCCATACTGGAGGCTAAGATCTCTCAACCCAAGACTAGACCAGACAGTCAAGAGGAGAAGGGAATTACTTGCATCACACCACCAGTCGCACACAGACCTATGAAACCAGCACTGGCAAAAAACCACACAAATACACGAAAACATACTCAGAGGTTCTAAATAAAAATCTGCAAAAGCAAAAGAGACCTCCAAAGCAGACATCCAAGCAACCTCCACCCTCCCGCCCCCAACACAAACCATTAAACACATACTTCACAAAACAAGTGTGCCATGCAATCACAGCCCTTAAGGCAAAATAACATACCCAACACACTAGTAATAGGTGACTCTACAGTCAGGCACACTGACATCCCACTCACTAGGATGAACAAGGAGAAGGTTACTGTTAGCTGCCTGTCAGGTGATAGGATCTGCCTCATAACACAAGCACTCGGGTCACTCCAGAACATGTACAAATACGACTCTGTCAATGTCCATGGTGTGAATGACCCGAAGCGTACCTCCCTGGACTACATGAAGAGAGACATGGAAGAGTTCTCTGATAACGTAGCCCAGGCCGGCATGACCCTGAGTAGCATCCTGCCCTCACCAAGAATGATACCACGGTATAACGAAAAAAATATCAATTTCAACAATTGGCTAAGCTTCTGGTGTCATTCAAAGGGGATCCAGACTCTGTCAGCCTAGGATGACATGCTCGACAAGCTACGCTGCTTCGCTAGAGACTGCTTGCACCTGTCACCCTTAGGCTTTCGAATACTGGCCAAGGCTCTTGCCACCCCTATAGTGCCTTTCTTAGGCAAAGCTCAAACGACAAACCCACCACTGTAAAAAGCACAAGTAACAAAAAAACTGAGGGTAATGCTACTCAGTGCCAGAAGTCTAAACCTCAAAATGCATGCACTCGAGGCACTCCTCAGTATGGAGAAAATTGATATATGTGCAGTAACAGAAACCTAGTTTAAGGCTCCTAAGAGCACCCCAGCACTACAAGGCTACAACTCATACCATATATTTCCGCCACAAAACCCGGACCGAAACACAAAAGGGGGGCGTATCCATATTCATCAAGGATACCCACACCTCCAGGTTAGTGGCACAGCACGATGCTTCAGAGATCATCCACGTGCAACTAACAATGGGAAAAACTGCAATTCAAATTGTAGCTTGCTACAGATCACCCACCATGTCCCAGGACCCCCATTCCGTATTTCTGGAAACACTGGGAAACATAAAGGTCCTACCAAACACCCTGATATTGGGAGATTTCAATTACCCAAACATTAACTGGGAGAACTACTCAAGTACTAACTCCCTTGCCCAACATTTCCTAGAATTTATAAACTCAAACGCCCTGGATCAACTGGTCAACACCCCACCAGAGGTGACAACATATTGGACCTGGTCATCACCAACATGGGCGACTGGGTCGCCACACCTGAGGTCAACCCCTCGCTGGTTAGATATGACCATAAACTAATAACTCTGGATATCCACATTCCGATCCCATCCCTGGTCAAAGAAATCACTGTGAAAAACTTTTCAAAAAGCGAACGTCACGTTACTTAAGACTGAGGTGGAAAGTTTCAAAGCCCCCATGCTAAAGGATAACGCTGTCCAAGCTGCAAAATCCTTTACTAATGTACTCTACAGGCACCTACAAGAATGCATGGATCGTGCTATCCCAAGCAAAACCAAGACTCACTCCCCCAAGAAAAGGAAACCAGTCTGGTAGACCCCTGCCATAAACAAGCTAGACAATAGAAGGAGAAAGCTAGTACAGAAAAAGAGTAAAATCCCAAGAAGGGAAGACATCCCTGATCAGTATCAGCAAGAAACTACGATATTTCATAAAATCATCCAAGGCTAGCTTTGAAAGAAAAATTGCCAAGGACACCAAAGATAACCAACAAGGCATTCTTTAGCTATGTCAAGAATCTAAGTGGCAATTCTCAGATCTGCTCGGAGTTAGTGCAGAATGGCACAAAATACACTGAACCGACCGATATCGCCAACATCCTGGCAGACAGGTTCAGTGCAAACTTCACCCCCCCCCACTCCAAAAAGGGCCCATAACCACACCAGAAGAATGTAGCACCCCTGAAATCACAGACACTCAGTTTAAAACAGCCCTCTCCAAAGCCAAAAACACAGCATCAATGGGACCGGACGATGTCCCAGGATGCGTCCTACATGAGCTCAAAGATGAACTAACCCCTCACCTAAACACACTGTTCAAACTCTGTCTCGCCACAGGCTATGTGCCCATAGAATGGCACACAGCAACGATTATTCCGCTCCACAAAGGTGGAGCCACAACAGACCCCGGGAACTATCGCCCTATAAGCCTGACTAGCTTGGTCTGCAAGGCTATGAAGCGCATCATCATGGATCTCATTAACAGAGACATTGGGAACCTCCAAACAGTGGACCTATCCAGTTCAGCTTTGTTAAGGGCAGATCATGCCTCCTAAACTTGGTGGACTTCTTTGAGACAGTTACCAAGGCTATACATGAGGGAAAGGTGGTACGCACAGCCTACCTTGATCTCGCAAAGGCCTTCAACACCATTCCCCATTCTGGTATTACAGACAAACTCACCAACCTGAACATAATCCCCTACATCACAAGATGGGTTGCAGACTGGCTCACGGACAGAACCCATACAGTAAGAGTTACGGGAGCTAGGTCTGACTCTAAACCAGTTACAAGTGGCGTTCCTCAGGCCTCCGTCCTAGGACCCCTCCTGTTCGGCATATACTTCTCAGAGGTACAGGCTAGCATAGGACGACTATGGCTGACCAAGTTCGCAGACGACTGCAAACTAGGGGCTATAAATTGACTCTCTGTCTGACACAGACATCCTCCAAAAGGGACTCACTGAGACAGATACCTGGTGTCAAAACCATGGCCGCAAGCTAAATGCCAAAAAGTGCATAGTTATCCCCTTTGGAAAAAACAAAGTATCCACAAACTACCACATAGGTGGTAGCCCCCTAAATATGGAACACATAATAAGGGATCTGGGGACCCAAGTACATAGTAACCTATCCTTTGATAACCACATTGCCAAAGTGGTTAGAAAATCCTATGTGGCCCACCTAATCACAAAAGGATTTGCATCCAGATCAAAAGAAATCATTGTGCCCCTCTACGCATCACTCATCAGACCCATCATAGAGTACAACGCCCCATTTGGGATGTACCTTTCAAGACACCTGCAACAACTGGAAAAACCACAGAAGTACCTCACCAAGAGGATCACTGTCCTCAAACAGAAGCCATATGCAGCTCGACTGAAGAAACTCCAGCTGTACTCAGTTGCATACCGCCTACTCAGAGGTGATCTCTGCCTGACATACAAGGCCATGTCCAACCCAGAATTGATGGACATGCTCCACCTAAAGAAAACCGTATCCCCTCAAGCCACACGCTCTAGGGATCTAAACCTCACCACAACAATAAATAGGATGTGTTGGAGGGATAGATTCCTGTCCCAGAGACTTCTCATGCTCTGGAATAATATCCCAATCTACATCAGGCAGAGCTCCTCACTAACCCTCTTCAAGAGAAACCTTGACAAGTGGATGGGAAAAAGAAAGTTTACCCCAGGGATCACTTCAATGGTTCTGTTGAACAGAGGCACAGGGAACTAATCTAAGGGGGCGGCGAAAGACAACACATTCCAGCTAGGCTGATAAATGCCTTTGGGCAGATAGCCTAGTACCTACCTATGAAAATTAGCAAGAAAAGCTCCTACCTGGGAACCCCAAGCTCAGACCCAAAACCTAACTTCTGGCTAAAGGTATTAACATCATTATACAAAGATTTATCCTTGAGTTATTGTTGTTGTGTCTTTCGGCTTTTCCAGTTAGGGGTTGCCACAGCGGAACTCAGGTCCGCTAATGATTGGCAGTAGATTTTTACGTGCCGAGTTGCCAGCTCTGATGCACAACCTTCAACGAAGGTACGCCCATTCACGCATGTCTCCACACAGACTATCTAATAATTTTTACTCAAGGGCAAAGATTTATCCTTGAGTAAAAATTATTAATGTGCACATCCCAGACAGACACCGACTGGATTAACAGGAAAATCGATGTTCCTTCTTGAGAGTGAACCTGCAAGCCATCCTAACAACTATATACAAATAACTTGCCTTCTGACAATATACTGGAATGGATGCAGACAATTTATGGTCATTTAGGGGGAAAAAAAATCATTTATGGCAACAGAAAGAATAGTCTTTACATGAGGGAGTTGCTTGCCCAGGCAGCCAGACATCGGCCAGTATACCGAAGTCTTTTACTACCATGTGGTGCGTGGTACATCTGACACAGGCTGCTTTCAGACGTAGACCATAAAAGTGACATACATATGCACCATCCTCAGAACTGAAGCTCCAGGCAGAGACACAGTCCAAGGGATAGAGTCTCAGTACATCCAAGAACAGAATGAAGTGGGGAAGGAGGGTGGGATACAATACTGCAACAGAGACGAGAAGGATATCTAACATTGTGGTTAAGCACTTGCACAACTATTCTATGTCCTACTAATCAGCTGCAGCACTCTTTACATGAGGGAGAATACCAAAGCTCACGCATAAAGGGTGGTGTAGATAGCGTAATATTTTTCCAGGAAACAATGGCGAATGGCCCTAGCAAATCCAGCCCTGGATCTGGAAAGAGAATCCAGTTTGTAGTGTTTGGTGAATGTGTGGACTGAGGTCCAAGTTGCTGCTTCTAGAATGGAGTCGGTGTCTAGTCCCTTGAGGAAAGCCCCTGAGGAGGACACTGCTCTTGTTGAGTGAGCCTTGATTGAGAAGGGAAGGGATTTTCAATGGTAGGCATATTAGAAAGAGAGAGATTTGGAGATCCAGTTGGAGATGGTCTGTTTGGATACAGACAATCCCAGAACCCTAGGGCAGAAACACACACAAATAATTGGTCTGATTTTCTAAAAGGTTTAGTTTTGTGAGGGTAGAACCCGAGTTAACTGTGGACATCAAGTGCGTGTAGGATCCTCTCACTATTGTTTTGGGGAGAGGGGAAAAAAGTTGGCAAGTGAATGGCCTCATTTAAGGACAACTCATTAACTACTTTTCGCATGAAAGAAGGGTTGGTGCGAAGGGAAACCCTGTCTTTCTATAAGACCTAGAAGGGGGAGAAGTCATCAGGGCTTGGAGCTTGGAGACCCATCTGGCAGAGGTTATGGCCACCAGGAGGACAGCTTTACAAGTGCAGTGTTTGTGGGAGCTAGAGGAGGTTGGCTCGGAGGGAGTTAAGATCCTAGGGGGGAGGGCACAGTTCTCCTGGGAGGTCTAATGTGAAGGACACCTTTGAGGAACTGTTTGGCCTCAAATTTGGAAGCTAAAGGAGGTCAAAAGGGTAGACATGCAGAGATTGTTGACAAATCTGCCTTTATTAAGAAGTAAGCTAAGCCAGCATCGAGCAATTCACACAGATATGAAAGAACCAACGGGAGATAAACTGTAAGCAGGTCAAGGTTTACAGCAAGCCACCAAATAGAAAATATCCTCCATTTGGAAAGATCTCATATTGGGTTTCCTGGCCTCCTGCACGATGTGAAGCATGTCCTCATAAAAAAGGTGTCTAAAGCATATCAGGACTCTATCACCCACAGGGTCAGTTGGAGTTTCCAGGTGTGGGTGGATGAGGGAACCCTTGTTCTGAGTGAGCAAGTCCAGCTAACTTGTGATGACTGCCCTTGGCTAGGTGCAGCTGAAGGGGAACCAGTGCTGTCTTGGCCAACAAAGAATAACTAGCAAGATTTTTTGTCTGTCCTGTTGAATCTTCAGCAGGACTTTTGGAATAAAGTGGCCGGGGAGGGAATGCATAGAGAAACTTCCCCTTCCAAGGAATGGATAGGGTGTCCACTTTCCTTGCATGAGAATGTGGTTCTCTGTCACAGAATATTGGAAGTGGTTTGTTCAGAGGTGAGGCAAACGAGTCTATTTGAGGAATACCTCCATGTGAAGCATCCATTCATGGGCCTGTGTTGTGGATCTGCACAGTGTGTCTGCCACAGAATTGGAAGGGATATAGACTGCCTGTAGAGAAATGTGAAGTTGGCGTACTAGTTTGCAAACTTGTAAGGCTAATCTGCATAGGAAGTAGGATCTTGTCCCCCCATGCTTGTTTACATAACACAGAAGTGTAATATTGTTTGTGTAGATTTGCAACCATCCTGGCCTCAGGAGGGGCTGGAAGGACTGAAATGCTAGATCAGTGCCTTCGTCTCCTTTACATTTAAGTGGTCCTTTCCCTGGGAGGGGGTCTATTGTCTTTGAACTGTGTGTGGGCCCAGAGCTGCCCCCCAACCTGTACCTGAAGCATTTGTGTACAGGTCCTGCCTTGGAGGCAATGGTTGAATGGGGAGTCCTGGATTTATGGACAGTTGCTTTATCCACCACTGGAGCTCCTTCTTGAGACCAGGTATTAGTGGGATAGGAAATTCTAAATTGGTGGGCATGTTGAGTCCACATGGATTTCAGGAACCACTGGAATTTATCATGTGGACCCTTGCCAGAGGTAGCACAGGGATGGTGGAGGCCATCACTCCTATGATTTTGAGAAATTGTCTTGCTGACAAATGGTTAAGGGGAAGTGTCTCTGAGAAGGTTTGACAGAGCTCTTGAGCCTTTTGTGGTGGGCGTGATGCTATAATTTTTGTCTGTTTGGAATCTGCACCCTAGAAATGTATGATCTTGAGATGGGACAAGAGTAGATTTGTTGAAGCTGACTGTGAACCCTAGACGTTGCAGGTTGGCAATGGCTGAGTGGGGCTGCTTCCCAGTTCCTCCAAGGTTTTGGCGTGGAACAGGAGATCATCCAGGTAAGGGAAAGATCTGAATGCCTTGGAGTCTGCAGGAAATGGAGTCTGCAGGAAAGTGACCACTGGAGCTAAACATTTTGTGAAGACTCGGAGCGGGAGAAAGACCAAAAGGCAAGGCAAAGAACTGAAATGCCAAGATCCCACAGAGAAATGCAGAAATTTCCCAAATTTGGGATGAATGGGAATATGCAGGTAGGCATCCTTGATGTCTATGGATGCCAGGAAAACATGTGGGAGGATAAGAGGGAAGAGGGTCTGAAAAGTTAGCATTTTGAAGGAAGGTACCTTTAGGAAGTTGTTAAGAAAATAAAGGTCCAGGATGGGTCTCCATGGCCCTTCATTTCTGGGGAACCAGAAACATGCGAGAATAAAAGCCTATTCCTTTTTGAGGGATGGGCACAGGTTGTACTGTACCCTGGTCTAGCAGGTTTTCCAATATCTTGGGGAAAACAGATTTCCGATCTGCTGGAGGTTGAAGGATACCCCTGAAGGGAGGCACAGTGTGCCAAACCATAAAGTGGCTGTGTTTGATGATGCTCAGGACACAGGCAACTTCAGTTATGGATTCCCAGGTGGGAAGAGAGGGGGCTAGGTGTAGGGAAAGGGGAGTGTTTCAAGGTAGTTCTGCAGAGTCAGGAAGAAGAGCCCGTTCCATCATGAAAGGGCTGCTTAGCCACATGAGAAGCAGCTGAAGATGCTGAGAACTGATGCAATTACTTGCTCCCCTTGGACGGCATGGGTTGTGGGGTCCGAGATTGCTGGCAGACGGAGACTTGTTTTCCAGGATAGTTCCTGTGAAACTTAGGAAATAGAGAGACCAGAATATGTTTGAGGTATTTTAACTCCTTGCTCTTTCCTTGCAGGGACTGGAAAAGTTCAGCAGATGGTTTACCAAATAAGGCAGAGTTGTCAACGGGAGCATCCATGAGCTTTGCCTTGATGTCCTCAGGGAGGGGATGAAGCCTTAACCAGGTGAACCTTCTTAAAGCTGAGAATGAAGATGCAGCTCTGGAGGTAGCCTCAACTACATCATAGCTGTATTTGATGAGTGTCGGGCCACCTGAGAAGATGCAGCAATAAGGGAACATGCCAATGTTTTATTCTCTTGAGTCTGACATGTCAAATACTATCTTGGACAACTGAGCCATAAGTTCCATGAAGTACTTAGTCATGTGGGTCTGGTAATGCAAAGCCCTGAATGCTAAAGTTGTTGAGGTGCAAATTTTCTTCCCCAACCTCTCGAGCTGCCTACTGTCCTTGTCTGAGGGGAAAAGTGAAGTGGAAGGAAAGGATCTCAAGGCCTTAACAGAGGCTACAGAGATGACAGAGGGGTCTGCCACGGAGGCTTTAAGAAAAGAAGTTATGTTCTTACCATAACGTTCCATGTGAATTGTTCATCTCGCCTTTGTTCTTAAACACGGGTTCAGAGCCGATCCTCGGCTCCGAGTCAGCCGCATCACAAGCTCTGCATCTAAAAGAAGCTCGAGGCACAGTCTATATCCCATGATCCTCCTCTGCTAACCCTCAGATCTAGTTTGCAAGAATCCAGAACGCACTACTAACCACTGCATCTAACGCTCACGCAATCACAAACTTGAACTTGAACCATATGAACTAAATACAGATAGGTGTATACCTAATGTGTCACCTACCAATTACTAGGTAGTGTAGATAACCCTGAGAAGACCAACCAGACACTAGTCGTACCAGTTCTTCCAGAACGCGGTGGGGGAAGGAGGGAGGGGATGTAAGAACAAAGGCGAGATGAACAATTCACATGGAATGTTATGGTAAGAACATAACTTCTTTATGTGAAATTGTTCGATCTCGCCGTTTGTTCTTACACACGGGTAGCGTCCCTAGCTCCGTTACCCTGGATGACTCACGGAAGAACGTTCCTGAGAACAGTGGAACCAAAGGATGCCCTGTCCTTGGAGGTCCTGTCCACTTTGTAGTGAGTAACAATCGTATGAGGCTTAGCCCACGTCGCCACCGCACAAATAGTATCCAATGGTAGATGAGCGGCATGGGCTAGAGAAGTAGAAACGGCCCTAGTAGAATGAGCCTTAGGCTTGAACGGAAGTGGTTGTTTTGAAGCTGAATAGACAACATTTATAAAGTCCGAAAGCCATTTGGATAACGTGCATTTTGTTACTGCCATGCCCTTCTTATTATCTGCGAATGAGACAAACAGTTGATCCGATTTCCTGCAATCCTTTGTTCTGTCCAGATAAAATCTCAGCTGCCTATGTACATCCAATTTGTGTAGCATATATTCCAACTTGTTCGAATGGTTTTTGAAGAAGGTGGGAAGCTCTATAGATTGATTGATATTAAGCACAGAACATACCTTCGGGAGGAATGACGGATTAGTACACAAGGAGACTCTGGATGGAAAACCATGTATGGTGGCCTAACGGACAAGGCCTGTAGCTCTGATATTCTACGAGCTTAAGTGACAGCAATAAGAAAAAGAGTCTTCCAAGACAAATACTTAAGTGGACACGTTGAAGCTGGTTCGAAGGGTGGTAACATAAGTTGGGATAACATCAAATTCAAGTTCCATGAAAAAAACGGATCCCGAATGGGTGGACGGAGGTGAAAGGTACCCTTCATGAAAGCTCTACAAAGTCTGTGGGACATAACTGTAGAGCCCCCTTCACCTACATGAAAGTTAGATATGGCAGCTAACTGTACTCTTATCGTGGATGCAGAGGCCCCTTCTTGAAAGAGTGTAGATAAAAATTCCAAGATTTTGTGCATCGGGGCCACCAAGGGATCTATACCTTGCCCTGATGCCCAACACGCAAAACGTTTCCATTTGCTCCTGTATAGTTTCCTGGTGGAAGCTTTGTGGGAGGAAACTAGAATGTGCAGTACTGCTGGGGACAAAACATCCGACCTGGCTAAACTGGGAAACGGAGCAGCCAAGCTGTCAGTTTGAGGGACTGAAGAGATGGGTGAGGAACTCCCGACGAGTGAGTCAGTAGGTCTGGCACTGGGTCCAGAATCCACGGTTCCTCCATCTGGTGGGTTCGAAGAAAGGGAAACCAGATCTGCCGAGGCCAGAATGGTGCTATTAGAATGATCGTCCTTTCCAGACTCCTGGCTTTCTGTAGGAATTTGGGTATCAACGGAACAGGAGGAAATGCATATAGGAGACCCGGGGGCCAATCGTGCACCAGTGCATCCCTGGGGGCACCCCCCGGAGGGGGAAGTAGGGCAAAGTAGCTTCTGCATTTGGCATTTAAGGGGGATGCAAAAAGACCGCAGCAAGGCTGGCCCCATCTGTGGAAAATCCTCTCCGCCATTTTGAGGGACCACTCGTGTGGCAACAGGATGGCTCTGCTCAACCTGTCCGCGATGACGTTGGATGACCCCAGGATGTGCATTGCTATCAGAAAGCGACCTGTGGACACAGCCCATTGCCAAATTCTCAGGGCCTCTCTGCATAATGGGTAAGACCTGGTTCCACCCTGTTTATGTACCAGACCGCTGACATATTGTCCGTCTGAACTGCCACTGTTCCTAGAGATAGGGATTCGTGAAAGTGTTGCAATGCTAGAAACACTGCTCTCAACTCCAGGACATTGATGTGCAGATTGTACTCCATCTTGGACCATTCTCCTTGGACCATTCTCCCCTGAAAAAATCCCCCCCATCCCATCAGGGAAGTGTCCGTGGTTATTGTGGCTGTAGGGCTGGGGGTAGTAGAAACGGGCGACCTATCGTTAGATCTTGGCTGTTCAACTACCACCAAAGATCCCATTTGCAAGATTCTGTGATCAAGATGTTGTGTGGCAAAGGAAGTTGTTGGAACGACCACTGTGTGAAGAGCAGCCACTGGAGGACCCTCATGTGCATCCTGCCCAGAGGAACTGCAATAAGGGTAGCTGCCATCATGCCCACGGCTTTCAGCACTTGCGCGGCAGAAGCTTTCTTGTTCCGAAGAAGAATAGCGACCTGATCCCAGAGGGCTGACGCTCTTATCTGGGGAAGCTTGATCAGAGTTGTAGTAGTATCTAACTCTGCCCCTATGAATGAGACATGCTGTGAGGGCGATAAGGCAGATTTTTCGAAGTTGACTGAGATTCCTAAATGGGAACAAAGGTTGATTGTGTAGTCCCTGGCTTGTACAAGATGATGCTTGGTGGTGGCGGTGAGGAGCCAGTCGTCCAGATACGGAAACACCCGGAATCCTAGCCACCTCAGGTGAGATGCCACTACTGCCATGCATTTGAACACCCTGAGGGCTGAGGTGAGACCAAAGGGCAGAGCTCGAAAATGAAAATGACTGGCGCGTCCCCGAGATCTATAGAGCACATCCAATCACCCTTCTGCAGAAAGGCAAGGATCGATTGTACCGTGACCATCCGGAATTTTTCCTTCCTTACGAAGGTGTTGAGTTTGCTGAGGTCCAATATTGGTCTCCAGTCCCCTGTTTTCTTTGGAACTAAAAAGACCCTTGAGTAAGTTCCGGATCCTATCCGGTCCGCCGGGACTGGTTGGAGGACTCTTTTCGAGCAGCTTTCTTATTTCTATGGCTGCTTGATCTCGCAGATTGGATGGAACATCTGGAAATCTCTTCTGATCGGGGGGAATGGTTATAAATGGGATGTTGTATCCTCTGGTTATTATGCTTTTACCCACGAATCTGAAGTGAAATTTAGCCAGGCCTCTGGGTATAAAGCCAAGCGACCCCCGACTGCCTCCAGAGCAGGACAGTCGGGCCTCCACTCAGGAGTGCTGGAAGGGTTTCTCAGGGACGCTATCCCTGTCGGCCTGGTTCTGCGGACCCCCTCTGCCGCCTGGGTGGCGTCTTCCACTTCTTCCCCCTCCTCTGCCTCTGGAGGGGGCATCACTCTGTGTGGACTGGAAAGATCCCAGAGTCTTTCGGAACCACATTTTTCCGCCTCTTTGCCCTTTGGGGTACGGTCTGGTCGGGGTGGAAAAACAGACCCCTACAGCAGACAGGGTCTTACCTTCTTGCTCACACCGAGTGAAAGTCTCCTTTACTTTGGGTCCAAACAGGGTGACACCATCAAAAGGGGCATTGGTAAAGGAAGACTTGAAGGCTTCTGCAAAGGAGCACAGGCGCATCCAGGATTGTCTCCGCAGAGCGATCGCTGAAGCTGCAGCCCTACTCGAACCTTCGGCCGCATACGAAATGAGCCTCATGGACGAGTTTACTATAGAAGTGAGGGTGTTAAGCTGTGCTGTTACCTTTCCCTAGACAGCAGCATCTGTGTTACCCTGGAGAGTATCTCCCAGGTCCTTAAGGAGATCTCTCTGAAGTCGCGTAAAGTGCGTAAGGTAGTTCGAACGCATGGAAAAAGTCACTGAACTGAAAATGCGCTTCCCATACCTGTCCATAGTCCTAGAATCCTTGTTAGGAGGATGGACAGAGGAAGATGCCTCGGACATTTCCTTCTTCGTGGCTGCCACTACCACCATAGCATCAACTGGGACTCCTTTAGTAAGATAAGTCTTGTCCTGGGGGGCAGTGATATATTTATTCGGCCTCTGAGGGACTGGTTCCACTGAATCTGGAGTCTCCCACGCCCTTCGAGCTATTAGGTCTATTAACTCATCGAAGGGCGGGGTCACCCAGGAGGTAGAAGGTTGAGCCCCAAACGCCTTCAGCAACACCGATTCGTCCTTAGTGGGGGCGAGAGTCTGCCAATCACCCCTCTGCTTCAAGATCATCAGGATGTCAGCAAATGAGACACCCTCAGAGGGGGACCGTGGGGACCCCTCTGACTCATCCAAATTGGTGTCTGATGTCAATGATTCCTGTGGGGAATCAATGTGCCTCCTCTTGCACAATTTCTTCCTCGGGACTTCATCAGAGGGGGCATCTGGTGAAGCTTCCAAGGAACAGGGGACACCCTCTGGTGCTGGCTGAGGCATTGGGTCTCTACGCTTGGCAAGGATCGCGGGTACAGAAACAGAACATGGCCCTTTGGGTGAAAGAGAAGACGACTCCGATGAAGTAAATGTCTTTTCAGACAAGAACTTCCTCATGACGTTGAAGGCACGGGAGCCCCAGGCCGAGGACCCCACCAGATCCGAAGAGCACGGTAGTTTCCCCGAAACTGGGACCATAGGCTCCGACCTCGAAGACGGAGCCGAGGCTCCGAGGGGAAGAGTCGGAACCAAAAGTTCGGTTTGACTCTCCACCCCGGAACCAAGGAGAGACCGGCGGCTCCGCAACTCCTCGATGGGCTCTGAGGGAGTGGAGGTCAGTGGTGCCGATCGCACTAAGGAAGGCTTCGGCACCGAGGGCTCAACAATCATCGGTTCCTCTTCTCCCGGCTCTGAGGACTCGATGGGTCTCAAAGGAGGATCTGCCGGAGACACAGGGAGGGCTTCAAGTTTCAATACCAATTGGGATGAAAGCCATGTTCTCCATGAGCTTCTGTACCACTCGATCCACGTCGGTGTCAGACAACGGCCTGGAAGAACGGGTCAAAGGGGCTGAAGATGCCACCGAATGAAGATGGAGGCACCTCCAACACTGGCTCCAAGACCTGGGCCTCAATCAGAGATAATCGCTCGATGCTCGACCCAGAGGTCTGTGGAGCCAGCGACCGAACCTTAGTAGAGGTGCTCGGAGCCGATGACCTGGGCTCCGATACCTTCGAAGACTTCGACCCCTTCGAAGACTTCGATGCCTGATCAGCCCTCTCCAAGGCTTCTTGAAAGTCTGGCTTTAGCAAGCCCCTTTCAATTAACTTCCTGCGCCTTTCCATCATGACCCTTCCACTGAAGGAGTGACAAATAGAACAGTCCTCCTGCAGGTGGAGAGGGCCAAGACAGTAGATGCAGGAAGCATGATTGTCTGTGATGGACATTTTCTGTCCACACTGACATCTTTTGAATCCAGACTTAGCTTTCTCTGCCATGTCTAAAACAAGTAACTAACTTGACCAATAACTTGTAAAAATAGAGAAAAAATAGTCTAACAACACATTCAAATATTAAGCACTATCTATCTATATGTAAATAGGTATGTATATATAAGAAACCAACGATTATATAAGTGTATATATATATATATATATATATATATATATATATATGTATAAACAAACACTGCATACAAGACTAAATACTAAAGTGTTAACTATAAGTATAGATATACAATCTAGAACAAAATTTTTGTTTACTGCTGTCAGAGCCCTGACAGGACTAAACAGGCCTCAGCCGAAAGTCGAAACACTAACTATGCAAATATATAAAAGGGAAGCCCCTATGAATAAACACACACACACACACACACACACACACACACACACACACACACACACACACACACACACACTGCTATTATTAACTAAGATAACTAGCTTTAAATAGCTCTAAATCTCAAAATATAGTGAAAATACAAAAAGATTTTACTGGCCCGAGCTCTCCTCGATGCGATCTGTTGCAGCGGCAAAATAGATCTGAGGGATAGCAGAGGAGGATCATGGGATATAGACTGTGCCTTGAGCTTCTCTTAGATGCAGAGCTTGTGATGCGGTCGACTCGGAGCCGAGGATCGGTTCCGAACCCGTGTGCAAGAACAAACGGCGAGATCGAACAATTTCACATAGGAAATTACAGTCCTGAGGCACTTTATAATATCCAACACGAATCAGGCCCCTTTTTGTTTCCCCTTACAATTGTGTCCTGCAGGGTTACTTCTTCCCCTTTTTCGGGAAGTACGGTCTATCACGAGCCAATGTGATTCGATCCAACAACCTCCACCTCCCACCATGCTAGAATTACAGGCGTATGCCACATGCCCAGCTTTTTCTGTTAAAGAGTTTTTACTGAGTGTTTCTGGACTGTGCTTACCTCTGGGCTCTGCTCAACCCGCTCTGTTCGCCCTCGCTTCGCTTGGGCTCAACTCCACTCCCCTATCCCCCATTCCCACCCACCCCTGGTTTCCCTAGATTAATACTCACAACTACTAAACCCCTAAAGCTTCTGTCCAATTACAAACACTCCTGCCTCCATACATCCTATCAACACCACAATCGCACCTATTACTACACTAGCTCCACCAGAAAGCTTCACAGTCTGCACTCTACTGCCCAGTCCACTACCCCTACCTTCTAGAACTCAAAACTAAACCATGTCACTAAAACTGTGCTACCGTCTCCCTAACCTACTTCTAGCATTATGTATCAGTCTCCTAATCTACATCACCTCCCCAAACCATTCCCCAATCCCTGCAACATTTACACACACTACTCTTTCTCTACATCATGACAACACAAAAAGCTTTAGTAGCATATGAGCCAGCCTAATTCAATGCCACTTTATGTCTCCCTCAAAACTAAAAATCCTTCCAGACACAATCACTAGTAAACCTACCTTCTAAATACAAGTCTGCAACAATAAATCTACCCAATACCTCAAACATTACCTCTCCAAACAACACACACTGTCTCTGTATGGGGACATCCACCCTAACCCAGGCCCCCAACTACAGCTTCCTCTGCTAAAACCCTAAACACTAAAAATATTCTTCTAGCAACCCTAAACACACGTAGTATCTGTAACAAAACCACAGAATTTCATGCTTGGTTAAGTCAATACACCACTGATATCCTAATAATCACTAAAAATTGTTTAAAGCCCCATATCCATGATACTGAAATAACACCTCCAGGCTAGAATATACTCTGAAAAGAAGTGGTGGGATAGCCCTAATATATCCCAACTTCATCACAATCTCACCTTTCCCTAAAGAAATACTAACTTTTAACAATACTGAAGTTTTAATTGAAACCCTACAAATTAACAAAACAAAACAACTATGCATTGTTGGTCTATCTATACCCCCCGGGCAAAACAAACTATGGAAGACATCCTCTCTCGGATTTCTGAAAGCATCAATAATGAGACTATAATTAAAGAAGATATCAACATTAACTGGCAGGATTTGATGATTGACTCACCTTCTACTAGCATAAACCTCTATGGTTATACCCAGAGTTACCATTGCCACCCATATGCATAACAGCAATACCCTAGGTGCAACTTTTGACTGGATACGTGTTCCTAATCCAGACAAATACTCTACTCCCCACACTTCTACCCAATACTCTTAGTGACCACCTACTCATATTCATATATAGATCCACACCACAAACTACAAGCGCCCACACATACAAAACTACCAGAAATATTAGAAACTTTGATCAGCAAACCTTTAATGAAATCCTAAAACACACTAACTGGAACCCACTTAAAACACTACCACTAGAAAACGCCCTTGAATACTTCAACAATATATTTTCAACACCCTCGACAGCCTAGTACCGCCTCTGCACCAAAAGAATAAAAACTACCCATGCTCCCTGGCTAACAAAAATTACCAAACAACTTCTACAAGATAGAGATAAAGCATGGAATGAATGGAACAATAACAAATCTGATGCCAACTTAATTAAATATAAACAACTACGAAATAAAGCAAAAAAAAATAGTGAACTTGGATAAAAAACACACTTTTCCCAATCAATTGGCAAACCACAAAAACAACCCAAAACAATTTTGTAAACATCTCAAATCTGCTTACCCCAGGCTCTAAACATACTCCCATCACCATACCCTAACAAACCCCCCTCAGAGATAGCCAACCTGTTTAACTCTCACTTTATAAACAGCATCAGCAAACTGTTAAGAAAGCCCACCTCCACAACTACCGCAAGCCCCATCTCTGATCCACCATCAACCCTTATCACAAGACACCAGCAAAAAAAAACAAAAAAAAATGCTACTTCCCAACAAACCAGTACTACATCTTCTATCCCCTTTTCTCTTAAACCTGCCCCTACACCTCTTTCATTCAAAAACTACTTCAAAAACTAAAACAATGCTCCCTCTCCTCTGATAACCTCACCCCTGAATACTTAAAATTTGCTACAGATTCCACAGCATATCCCATCAGCATTCTTTTAAAACTTGCTGCAGATGCCACAGCATATCCCGTCAATATCCTTATAAATCGCTCTACAGCAGAGTCCATTGTCCCCAACCTCTGGAAAAAGACTATCACCACCCTAAGGGTGGCAATTCCATTGAACTATCCAATTACTGACCAATCTCCATCCTCTTTCCAAACTCCTGGAAAAATGAATACATAACCAATGGTTGTACCACCTCATCCAAAACAAATTACCCCTACCCAACATGGTTTTCGCCCATCACACAGCACCACCACTGCCCTAATCTCCTTCATGGGCACTGTGTCCAAATCCACTGACTCTGGTAATATCACTTCTGTCTTACTACTAGACCTATCAAAGGGATTTGACAATGTACCATAACAAACTTCATCAGCTATCCATTACAGACTGCGCCCCACCATCCCTCCAATGGTTTGCAAGCTAGCTATCCAACCACCAAGAGTGTGTCAAATGGCAAAACAAATTATCCCAACATCACACCAACATAACTGTGGTATCACAGGGGTCCACACTTGGACCTTTACTCTTCAATGTTTTCACCAACAACCTTCACACCTCAACACACCTTAGCTCCCTTACCCAATACACAGATGACACTACCATAATTTCCTCCTCCAGTAATATACAACTCCAGCAACTGACCCAAGCCACCTTCACCTCAACAGAGACATGGCCGAGAGAAGCCCAGCTACATTTAAATCCTAAAAAAACAAAAACTGCTTTTCTCAACAAAACCAATCTCATCTGACTTTAAAATATTATCACAGGATAACAGAAATTGAAACCGTTCCCACAGCTAAGCTTCTAGGTGCAACCATAGATTAACTTTCAAATACCACATCTGCAATAGCAGTAAAAATCAAATATCACACTAGAGACACTACAAACAAAAACTTTCTTGGATAGCTCCACCAGAAAAACCCTCGCCAACGCCTCTTTGCTTCTCTCACTCTTATATGCAGCCCCCTTATACATCAATTTACAATCTTCTCTTAAAAACAAGGTCCATTCCCGCTACCATAAATTGTCAAATTTGCCACAGGTTACTCCTACAATTGCCACCATTGCCTAGCTCTGAAAGAAATAAATTGGCTCGAACTCGCACAACACCTAAGCCTAATACAGCTCTCAGCTGATAGCTGCCCAGTCCTCAAATCTGTCCTAAAACCCTACATACCTACAAGAGCCCTCCACTCTGAAAACAAACAACTCCTAACAGTCTACATTCCAAACAAAAGAGCTGGACAGCCCCTTTATTCACATGCCACCGCCAAGCTTTGAAACGTTCGGCCAACAGACATTACTACCACTGAGAGCTTTAGCAACTTCAAACACACCCTACAATTTTTTTTTCTATATCATCAGACCTGCCCCTGCTCTTTCCTTAAAAGTTGAACTCCATTCACTCTCTAGGGGCTTTCCTTTCCATCAATAAAAAGTACAGTTTTGTACCTACCATAAATGTAGATGTTCGAGGATCCACATTGCTGCAGTCCTAACTATTGGGTAGTCCGCTGTCCAGTCGGCCCGAATACCAAAGTATATGGCTGATGTCGATCAGGGCGCATTAGACTGACGTCAGTACGTCAGGGTACTAATGCGCATGACCGACGTCATATCCTCAGTCTTTTCTTGCCCCAGATGTCAGAAGACCCTGAAAAGATAAGGCCAAAAACCAAAAACTCCCAACATATCTGCACCAAAATATATATATATACAAAATATACAAAATTAGCAGAATATAACCTCACCTACACAACAACCCCTAAACACAGAGGGAAGGAGGGGACTGCAGCAATGTGGATCCTCGAACATCTACATTTATGGTAGGTACAAAACTGTACTATGTTCTTCATTCCACATTGCTGCAGTCCTAACTATTGGGTAGAATCCCAAAGCAGAGGTAAGGGAGGCTGGCAAATCATAAGGAAGCAGGAGCTGATAACATGCCTTGCAAAATAGCTGTGGCAAAACCAGCCCTAGACTTAGAGTAGAGAGGAAGGTGGTAATGCTTAGAGAAAGTATGCACTGAACTCCAAGTAGCTGCCTCCAAAATATCCTTAGTTGCCACCCCTTAAAAAGCTGTTGAAGTGGCAGTAGCCCTAGTGGAATGAGGCCTAATCCCAGCTGGAATCTCCTTGCCATGATGGGAATAACAAAATGCAATGCAAAACCCAATCCACCTGGAAATAGTTTGTTTTGACACAGGCTTGCCCTGAGAACTCAAAGCAAAAGAAACAAACAACTGCTGAGACTGCCTAAAATCCTTAGTCCTGCTCAAATAATAACGCAATTGCCTGTGTACATCTAAAGTGTGCAAAATCTTTTCCCCTTTATTTTGGGGATCTGCATAAAACGTAGGCAAATGAATAGTTTGGTTTAAAGCCACACTAGAAACCACTTTAGGCATAAAGGAAGGATTAGTACGTAATGATACCCTATCCTTATGAAAATCAAAAAGGCTCAACCGCCATAAGGGCCTGTAACTCAGAAACCCTTCTTGCAGAAGTAATGGCCAACAAAAAAGCAGTCTTCCATGACAAGTATTTCAGTTCAGCAGTAGCTGCAGGCTCAAAAGGTTGTAGAGTAAGTTTCTCCAACACAAAATTGAGATCCCAAGCAGGAGTAGGAGCTCTACGTGGGGGTCTTATATTCTTTGCCCCTCTAAGAAATTGCTTGAACAAAGGATGTGAAAACAATGGTGGGTCACAATCATAGTGAGCTGAAATTGCTGCAGCATGAATCTTAATGGAAGAGAAAGACAAACCTTTGTCCAATAGCTCAGTAAGATATTGAAGAGCCACACTCAAATTAGGCTCTGAAATCTCCAAATTCCTTGCTGCAGTCCAAAATAAAAATCTCTTCCACTTTTCTGCCCACACTTTCCTTGTACTAGGTCTTCTGGCTTCCATAATCACATTTAAAACTTGTTGAGGAAGTTGAGACCTGCTGTCTTTCAAAACAGAATATGCCAGGCTGTTAGATGAAGAGAGTGAAGCTTGACATTGAGCAGACGACCGTCCTTCTGAGACAACAGATGTGGAATCCAGGGTAAAGGCCATGGAGGCTTCTTTACCAGACTCCTCAGTAATGGGTACCAGTGCTGCCGAGGCCAATCTGGAGCTATTAAAATCATCCTTGGCTTGTCTTGTCTGACCTTTAGAAGCACCTTTGGAAGAAGAGGCAGAGGTGGAAACGCATACACATGAAGATTTTTCCAACTGAAAGAAAGAGCATCCACTTTCCAAGCTGTGTGATGAAACCTCTTTGTGCAAAACTTTGGCAGCTGGTGGTTTAGTGGAGAAGCGAACAGATCTATGTCTGGAGTTCCCCAGGACACTGTCAACTTTTGAAATACATGAAGATCCAGTTTCCACTGGGATCCATGATTTGTCTACTTAACACATCTGCTAAGGAGTTCTGTGCTCGCAGAAACCTTGCCTGAAGAGTTAGTTGCAAGCTTAGCGCAGTCTCCCATAAAATCATTGCTTGCCTGCACAATGGGTAAGAATGTGTTCGGCCTTGTTTGTTGATGTACCACATGACAGTTGTGTTGTCTGTTAGAACCAACACCTGCCCTGGAAGAAGTAACTCCTTGAAAGCCATTAATGCAAATTGGACTGCTAACATCTCCTTCATGTTGATATGTAGATGCTGTAGTCTGGCAGGCCACTTGTCTTGTATCCACTTTCCATTTAGATGAGCTCCCCAAGCAATGTCTGAGGCATCTGTCGTTAGAATTTGACTCTCCTCTGGCCGGGTCACAGAGAGTCCCTTGTTTAGGTGACATTCCTGAGCCCACCACAAAAATTCCTTTTGAATGCAAGGTATTATTTGAATGACAGTGTCCAAATCCTGGCAGTGCTGTGTCCATACATTTTGAGATACCATTGTAGCTTCCTCATATGCAGTTTGGCATTGGGAAGCACCAGAATACAAGATGCCATGAACCCTAAGGCTTGAAGGACTGTCCTTGCAGTCAGCCCGGACTGAAGAGATAGTTGATGGAAGTAACTGGAAAGATTCTTTTGTTTGTCCGGGGTTAAAAGGCCATCTGGGCTGCTGTATTCAGTCTCACACCCAGAAAGCACATGTCTTCACAGGGTAGTAGACTGGTCTTTTTTTCGTTCTCTGAATACCCTAGCCGTGTTAGCACTGCTATGACATATTCCAAATGCTGTAGAAGGTCTTCCTTTTCTTGAGCCAGAATCAGGCAATCGCCCAAGTAAGGATAGATTTGAATTCCTTTTAGCCTGCAGTAAGCTATCACTGCACCCACAAGCTTTGTGAATACTCTGGCGGCAGTGGATAAGCCAACGGGCACTGCAGAGAACTGATAATGAGAATTTCCAGCTCAACGCAGATACTTTCTGCAACTTAGTCTTATAGGCACATGAAGGTAAGCTTCCTTGAGATCTAAAGTTACCATCCAGTGATCCTTGCCCAGCAGAGGTAAAAGCTGTTGTAACGTCAACATTTTGAACTTGGGAATGTCCAGATAAGTGTTGAGGATAGATAAATCCAAAATTGGCCTCCACGTGTCCCCTTCTTGGTACTAGGAACAGGCGAGAATAAAATCCTAGGCCCCTTTCTGGCACAGGAACCAGCTGAATGGCCCCTATTTGGAGTAACTGAGAAATTTGCTTGTGAGCCTCTTGTCTTTGTAGAGGAGGAATGTCTGGCATGCCTTTGAAAGGAGGCAAGGTATGGAAATAAAACCTGTAACCGTGGTGAATGATATCCAGAACCCATTTGTCTTGGGTAATTAAATCCCAATTTTCTTTGAAAAGAGACAGTCTTCCTCCTAGAGGTGCCGAAGGTACTGGCAGCTGAAAAGGCAGGTCATTGGGTCTGCTTACGAAAGGACTGACCCCTGCCCTCACCAGAAGTCTGAGCAGGTGAACTCCCTGTCCTAGGCCTAAAAGCACCTTGAGCTCTGCCCCTACCACGTCTAGACCTACCCCTAGACTGGGAATCATAAGCAGGATAAGTCCATCCCTTAAGCAGGCCAATTTCTACTAAACTTCGGAGGCTGCACCTGCAAAAAATCCTTAACAGTTTGCATAGACTTAGCCTTGTCCTCCATCTTCTTTAAAACTGCTTCCACAGGCGAACCAAACACATCAGACTGTAAAGGAGCATCCAAAATTCTTGTCTTAACATGCTCAGCTAAGTTCTGATCTCTCAACCAGGCGTGCCTACGAAGAACAGAACCAGTGGCAGCCACCCTGGAGGAGGCCTGCACAGCATCAAAACCACATTGCAAGGAATGTTTACCCACTTGTTCAGACACATGAACTAAATCCTGCAACTCTTTACACTCAATACCTTCCGCCAGAGCATCCACCTTAGATTTCAACTGTGAAAGAAGATAATTCTGATATTTTAACATGTGAAACTGACAATTCAACGCCTCATGGCTAAAGTGGAAGAAGTATACACTTTCTTTCCCCATCTATCCAAAGCCCTTGCCTCTTTATCAGGAGGGACAGGATTTTTAACAACTGAGGCCTTCACACCTTTAGGCCCCTGAGAGACAGTTTCGGGTCTGCCCTAGGACTCTTAAAAGATACTTATGAGCTTCAGGCACCCTATAATACCTATCCGGTTTAACTGGGGCAGGAGGCAAAGAACTGATTCAGGGAAGCCTCTGCAAAACATCTTCCACCACATTCAAAACAGGAGGTATAGCTAAAGGCCTGTGCTGGGGTAAAACAAGAATTCCCTAAGCCTTTTCCTGGAATCAGAGAAATCTTGACCTTCCCATTTAAAATGCTCCCTCATGGAATGCAGAGTCTCTGAAAATGAAAAATCCTCAGGAGGGGAAGCTGAAGGAGTAGAATCATCCACATCAGAATCAGAATAAGGAGGGTACTCCTGCAAGTCTTCAGTCGAAGACTCAGAAGCCTCCGAGCATTGCTCAAAACTCTCAAACTCAGATTCCACCCTAGGCCTCTTATCAGGAGGGGGCATAGAACCCCTTATCATAGTAATCAAATCCTCTGCCATTTTAAGCATATGTTTCTTAGGCAAAGACCCTGAAGTACTAGGAGAAACCCCCACTGAAGCAAAACGCCTGCCCTCAAAGAAGCCTTGGAAACAGAAGGGAGGCTCTGACCACCTTAGGAAGAGAGGGAAGAACAGCCACCTGAGAAGCCCCTCAGCCTGGCCTTCTTCCTGAGAGGATACATCCTGTAACAGTAAAGTCTCTCCCTGAAACTCCAAAGAAACACCTGGCAAAACCTCCGGCTCCACTGAGTTTCTAAAGAACCGACGCCTGGGACTGTCGGTTCCTCCACTCTAGGCTTTGCTGTTTTGTCCTTGCGCTTTTAGCCGAAGCCGGAGCATCCGACGGCATTTTATAATTACAACGCTTCCCAAACACTAACCTGGCACAGTCTAACCTTCTCTTAATAGTGCTTGTTAAATCTAGCACAAGAGCGGCATCCAACAACGCCGTGCTCAGGCCCTAAACAAGGTATACACAAAGTATGGTAATCCCTATGAGGTATCTGTTTCCCACAAGAAATACAGTTATTCACTTTTTCTGACATCCGGTTAAATACTGAGGCAAGAAAAACAAAATATTCCCCAACGGGGTACTTAGCCAACTTTGATTCGGTCTGAAACTCTGGCTTCAGAAACTTTCAGAACGCCAACCTGCACTCGCAAAATTGCTTCTGCATCGGACCATGCGGCAAAAAAGACTGAGGATATGACTGCGGTCATGCGATTAGTACCCTGACGTACTGACGTCAGTCTAATGCGCCCTGATCGACGTCAGCCATATACTTTGGTATTCGGGCCGACTGGACAGCGGACTACCCAATAGTTAGGACTGCAGCAATGTGGAATGAAGAACATCAGTAAATTCATCTACTAACCACCAGCGTATTGGACTAAGACTTTCCATATTTCTACACCCTTAACTTTCCCATCCTTTTAAGCATATAATGTTCTGATCCTCATTCTTTACCTTACTCCTACCTGATGTATATATTAAAAGAAAAGTTTGCAATCTACTACTTCGCTTTAATTTAGTACACGTTTTATTATTTTACCTACCTCTTTGTATTTATTTTCCGTTTGTTTTTGCGTCTACTTCTCTGTACTTATTTAATATTCAGTTATTATTAATGTGTGCTTTAATGCTTATTTTTGTCTTATTCAAGTAAATTGTCTGAACTTTCATATATCATTTGGAGCTTTTCTCCCGAGCCTCCACTGAAAATGGGTTCCTGACCCAGTTGGACTTCCCCGGTAAACAAATGTTAAATAAATAAAAATAAATAAAATAATAAATCTAGCTGGCTTCTTGGGGTCCAGAGGCTGTGACTCAGGAAGGCAGGGATGACTAAAGAGATAGCTGAATGACTAGGGGTCTCTACCTGGAGGAGATCATAGTATCTCTTTTGGACCTCAGTCATTTGAGAGCTCTCGCATTTAAAGTGGTCTCTCTTTTTGAGATGGCTTCACCAAAAAGGAATCTCCTCCAAAGGGGAATCCATCCCGCTGGAGTCTTCTTCAGGGGAAGCCTAGTCCAAGGGGCAAGGAATTTGAGAGGAATAACTTAAAGAATCATTGTCGTCATCACAGGAAGATGCTTCCTCTGAAGCAGCCTGTGCTCTGACCCTTTTTTTTTGGGGGGGGGTAGACCAGGAGATATGAGAGAGAGGGGAACTGGAGGTATGCCTCAAGACCATGACGGCCTTGAACAAACCCTGAACAAAATTATGTCACTCTTTGAGGGTCTGGTGGAGGTGAGGAATGTTTGCTTTTCTGTTTTTTTCTTTGCAGGGGTGTCCATCTGATTGCAAGCAGGGAGGACCGGACGTAGGCCTACACTCTAGCAAATCGGATTCAATATCTTCGTTCATTATAATCTGTGCAATTCCTCTAGGTCCTTCAGACACAATAAGCCTTGGTTCCCCCTGGACATCGGGACCCTCAAAAACACTGGACTTCCCCAGGATATGCATATGCATTGCAACAAGAAAGTTGCTGGGAAGACATCACTCACTGCCAAACTGTCACGGCTTCCTGACATAATGGATAACAGGTTACCTCTTGCTTGTTATATCACTGACATCAGTCTGAATTACAATCACAAACCCTGGGAGGGAGTCCTAGAAGGTCTGCAATGCTAAGAGGACTGCCTTCATCTCCAGCACGTTCATGTACTGGCCTCTGCCTTGGACCATCTTCCCTTAGAAATGCCCTCCACTCCCACCCCAGGAAGAAAGCATCAGTACTAACCATGGCCACTGGAGATTCTGTCAAGAAAATAAAAGGACAGCCTAGAGAGATTGGGAAGAACTTAACCATCACTGAACATGCTGCCTGTAGATTCTCAATAGCCTTACTGGGAAATGCATGTGTTAATGCAGCATAGACCAATGAACTGAGACAGCCCACTGCAGCACCCTCATGTAAAATATGGTATGAGGAACCATAGTTGTGGAAGCTGCCACTGATCCCAAAAGGTGAAGAATGGATTTCTCCAGAAGTTTTGGTTAAGACAGGACGAAGGAAGCTTGTTACTGTAGTTTCTGGATTCCAGGAGTGTTATTTGCAAGGTGGTATCCAGGTAGTATCCTATGAATTCTCTCTTATGAACTGGAGTCAGTCTGGACTCTCCCAGGCTGTGATTGCCAGATAAAGGCATAACAGAAGCAGGGAGTCTTTGGCTTAAATAAAGTAGATCCTTCATGGAAACATTTATGAGTTAATCATCTAGGTATGGGAACTCCTGCAGTAGAAAATGTGCTGCACCCACTGCCATGTATTTGGTGACCATCACAGGGACTGGAGTGAGACAGAAGAGCAGTGTCCTGAAATTAAAGTGATGGCTCCCAGCCAAAAAGCAAAGGAACCTTCTGAACTGTCTGGCTATCTTGGTGTGATGGCAGGCATCCTGCAAGTCCATCAAGCATATCCAGTTGTCCTTACTCAGAAGAGGCAAAATGGACTGAACCATAACCACCCAGAATTTTGTCTGTTTTACAAACCGCTTTAGGTGGTTGTGGTCCAGAATGGGCCTTATGTCCCCATTTTTCTTTAGAAACAAAAAAGTACAGCTGTGTAAGAACTTACCATAACAGTAAATGTCCTGCTGATCATTGTTGTAGTATTTTTAACATATGGGTTGGCATTCACACGGGATACCAAAACTTTACCTTCCTAACTGCATACATCCACAACATGTGCCCTCAGCTCAAATTTGTCAAGATATATAAGTGGATGTATGCAAGAATACCTCAGACCATCTCCAAGCAGACAAGCCTGAAGACTACTGAAAAGGAAAATGGTCAGCTAGGAGGGGTGTACCTCGAACAGGTAAGTAAACTCCCCCACTAGCAGTATATAGGTGACAGCTTACAACTCAAGGGAAGAGCAATACTGGAGCAGAGAAGAGGGGAAGGAATACTGCAGCAGTGGGTAGTTAAACATCTACTGCTATGGTAAAGTCCTTGCACAACTATACTGCGTCTTAACTGAAATTACTGCTGTAGTATTTTTAACATATGGGTGATCCCCAGAGCTGAAGGAGGTATAGGAGAAGGAGGATGGCTAATGGCAGGATAAGCTGTCCAGGAGACCAGACAGGACAGACCTAGTAAAAGCAGATGTGGTTCTGGAAAAAGCATCAATCTTGTAGTGTTTGGCAAAGGTGTGCACAGAACACCAACTGGCAGCTTCCAAGTTGGGCCTTCCCTCAACACTCTTGTGGAAGGCCCCAGAAGAGGCTATTGTCAGAGCTGAATGTGCTTTTGGGCAGAAAGAATGATTTTATGCTCTATATGTAGCAGAAAGAGTTAGCCTTTGATATTTAGGATGCAATAGTTTGCTTGCTGATCAGGTGATAAAGCTTGGAATCTATGAATGAAATGAACAGTTGTCAGTTTTTCTGACAGTTCTTGTTTTGACCAAATACGACCTCCACTGCCTCTGAGTGAACAGAGAGTGGATTATTATTTCCCCCTTATTCTGAGATTAGGAAAAA
Source organism: Protopterus annectens (assembly GCF_019279795.1). Lineage (NCBI taxonomy): Eukaryota > Metazoa > Chordata > Ceratodontiformes > Protopteridae > Protopterus > Protopterus annectens. Next base: position 1,016,643,568 of record NC_056730.1, read on the forward strand.
AAGATAGACAGGTGAACAGCCTGTTTGAGGGACATCTCATTCACTACATTATGAATAAATGAAGGACTGCCCTGAGAGTCGGCACTGTCCTTGTGAAAAATGAGAAAGGGTGGAACATCCACAAGCACCAGGAGTTCAAACACTCTGTGGGCAGAGGTAACAGGCAGCAGAAGGATAGTCTTCCAGGTGCAGAATTTAAGAGTGGCTAATGCTACTGTCTTAAAAGGGGGCAAAGTATGTTTATCCAGTACAAAGTTGAGATCCCAGGAAGGGAATATAGTTTTCCTTTGTGGTTAAGTTGTAAAGCTCCCCTCAAGAAAAGTTTGACCTCCATCCTGGACATGAGAGTGGGATCAAGAGGCAAGCAGGGATTGATGGCAGGCAGACAGGCTTTAACGGATGTGTAGGAGAGACCAGAATGCAATAGTTTGCAGAGATATTTAAGGACAGAGGGAACATCTGTTCCTGGCTGTGCTTGTTGCAACAAATAGAAAATCTTTTCCATTTAGCTGTATATGATTTTCTGGTAGTAGGTTTTTTTGGCTTCCTCTAAGACTTGAACCTCCTCCTCAGAGAAGAGCGTCTCCTAGGGATTAGAACATTGTCATCCAGAGTGAGACAAAGGCTAGATTTGGATGGAGAAGCAGACCTCGTTTTTGAGTACCAGATCTGGTTGCTATGGTATTTTTCAACAGTTTCCCTTGGACAAGTGGCGTAAAAGGGTAAATTTTAAGTTATGTACTTATCATAACTTGGCATCTGTGTTGTTCACTCTCACTCCGATTCACGTTTGGGTGAGGGATCTAATCCTTGGATCAGACTCAGCCACCTTCTACAGACTGCAACTTCCAGGCTTGAGCTCCTCCCTTACCTATAATCCCCTGTATTAAGCACAGCTTCCTCAGAGTTTGCTGCCCATTAGAAATAAGGAAAGGAAGAAAAAGGAGAAATCCCAGAGTCAACCAGGAACAAAGGCTCCTAAAAATGCTACATAGATCCTCCAGAAAAAGGATTTTTCTAGGTTGGAGGATGGACAGGAGGGACGGCGAATTAGAGTGAGAATGGACAACAGAGATGCCAAGTTATGGTAAGTACTTAACTTAAAAATCTGATGTCCTTCTCATTCTGATTAACGTTTGGGTCAGAGTCCCTAGGTATATTCTCTCTTGGGTGGCCTCAAGGAAGGACATGCTGGAGCACTGCAAAGCCAAAAGAAGCCCTGCATCAGGAAACAGTGTTCAATTTGTAATGAGTCACAAATGTATGGGGATGAGACCAAGTTGCTGCTACACAGATGTCATCCACTGAAATTCTAGGTGAAAATGTGGAAGATATGACAACAGATCTAGTTGAATGGGCTTTAAGTGAGTTAGCCAACTTCACATTGTATCATATATAAAAGAAATGCAATTAGTAATCCACTTGGCCAGTGTTACCTTTGTTACTGCCTGTCCCAGGTGATTAGGCGAAAAGGATACAAACAGCTGATCTGATTTTATGAACCGTTTAGTCCTGTGAAGACAGAAACGTAGTTGTCTATGAACATCCAGTAAATACAACATGTATTCCTCTTTACTGGAAAAATTGGGAAAGAAAACTGGTAACTGAATGGTGTGATTATTTTTGACTCAGTAGCTACTTTATGCATAAAGGACAGATTAGTACGTTGTGAAACTCTGCCTCTGTGGAAAATAACGTAAAGTGGTTTAGATGAGAGGGCTTGTAATTCAGAAACTCTTCTAGCCAAGGTAATGGCAACTAGAAAAATAGTTTTCCACTCTAGGTCACAATTATTTGCTGGTTCGAAAGGTTTTTGAAAAAAGCCTTGTAGAATCAGAGGAAGACCTCAAGAAAAAATGGGGTTTTTGATAGGAGGCCTGAGAAGAAAAAACTCTTTCAAGAAAGCTCTACATAACCTCAAAGTGGCTCCAGGTCCTTGTGATATGCCTGAGTGGAAATTGGATACGGCTGTCAGTTGAAGCTTAATCTTGGCAAAGATGGATCCCTCCCTGAACAAGGAAGCAAGAAAAGAGAGGATGGTAAGAACATAAGCTGAGTTAAGGATTAATGCTATCTTTGGTAGCCCAGACAGAAAATCTTTTCCACTTGCTTTTGTATACCTTTTTGGTGGAGGCCTTTTGGGAAGCTAAAACGATACTCCTTACAGGTGAAAAAAGCCTGGACCCCCCCTTTACAATCACTGGAATTGGAAAAACCATGAGGTTAGCTTGAGAATTTACAGATCTTAATAGAGTCCCAGGGACGAATGGGTTAGGAGATCCTGACTGGGCTCCAATATCCAGGGAAGATACTTCAGATAAGAAAAGGAAGGGGTACCAAATCCGATGAGGCCAATAAGGGGCAAGGAGGATTACAGTGCTCATCAACCATTGAGCTTTCTCAAGGAATTTTGGTATGAACGGTAGAGGAGGATAAGCACAGAGGAGACTGAAGGGCCAATCATGGTGACTCCCCGTGTGTTGGGATCAGCTCGAAGTACTTGCTGCACTTGTAGTTGTGAGGGGAAGCAGAGAGATCACAGCAAAAATGACCCCAACGATCCAAAATCTAATTCGCTACTGTTTGAGGGACCGTTATTGGGGTGTCAGAATGGACCTGCTGAGTTTGTCTGCTAGGACACTGCAACTCTCATACCGGAGGAAACCAATGAGAAAGTGGTGTGAAGAGATCACCCATTCCCAAACCCTTGTGGCCACTCTGCAAATGGGGTAAGAATGGGCTCCTGCTTGCCTGCTTATGTACCGGACTACTGACATGTTGTCAGTGTGAATTGCAATGGTCCCCAGAGGGAGAACGTCCTGAAAAGCTTGCAATGAGAAGGACTGCTCTCATCTCTAAGATACTGATATGCAGTCTGGTCTCTATAGGGGTTCATGTACCTTGGACCATCTTCCCTTTGAAATGTCCCCCACCCTTGATGGAAGTGTCCATGATCACTGTGGCTGTGGGCCGGGGAAGAATGAATGGTCTGCCAACTGACAGGTTGGAATAAATTCACCATTCAGGCGGGTTCTGCAAGTTTTTGTCAACTTGATGGGAACAGACAAGGACTAGGGAAATGTAGACCACTGCACAGCCAAGGTGCCCTGAAGAACATGCATTTAGAACCTTGCCAGAGAACTAATGTTATGGCAGCCACCAAAGATCCAAGAGCTTGAAGAACAAATCTGGTGGGGGGGGGGTGTTAGTAAGGTCTGGATTTGGTTTCTCATGGTTTCTATCCAATGTAGGAGCAGCAACACTATTTGGATAACTGTGTTCAGCTGAGACTGAATAAACTCCAAGGACTGAGCTGGTACTGGTTGTGACTTGTTCAGATTTATTGCGATGCACAGGAGATCTGAGATCTGGAACAGGTAATCTCTGGCATGAGATAGTCGATACCTGGCTGGGGAAGTTAGAAGGCAGTCGTCTAGATAAAGGAACACCCAAAATCCTTGCAGTCTGAGAAGAGGGGGCTGTGGCCAGTCCAAAGGGCAGGTTTCAGAATTAGTAGTGACTGGCTCCCAACCTGAAGCGCAAATAACTCCAGGAGCACCTGTCCATACTGATGTGATAAGTATGTGTCCTTCAAGTCCACACAGCAAAACCAAATGTCCTTCCTTAACAAAGGAAAGATGACTGCACCATAACCATCAGAAACTTTGCTTTCTTTACAATCAAGTTCAGTCTGCTTAGGTCCAAGACTGGCCATGGGTCCCTGGTCTTCTTTGGCACTAAAAAGAAGCAGGAGTAAGTTCTGGATTCTCTCTGTTCAGTTGTGACCTCTTGGATGACTTTTGTAGCCACTTTCAAATTTCTACAACTGCCAACTCTCTCTGACTGGGTGGAATATCTGGGAAAGGTTTTCTTGATCTTGGGGATGTACTGTAAAAAGGGATGCAATAGCCTCTGGATATAATGGTTTGCACTCAAAACATTTTTTGTTACTTGGGCCCAGACATTTGACTGCAGAGAAAAATGGCCCCTAACTACCTCCAGGGCAGAGCAGCCTGGCAACACTTCAGGAGGGTTCGTCAGGAAAGGGTTCTCTGAAGCCCTGAATTTGTGGACCCCCTCTGCCTCTGGGGCAGCATCTCCCATTAAAGCCCCCCTCTGCCTTTGGAGGGGAACTCTCCTCATTAGTCAGGGAAGGACCCTTGACAATTATGGAACCAAATTTTCTTGGCCCCTCTCTGATTCCTGGAATAGGTTCATTGAGGGGTGGAAAACCTGATCCCTACTTTCAGACAAGGCCTTACCCTCTTTCTCACTGTGGGTCAAGATGTCTTCAACTGATGGACCAAATAAACAGGAGCCATCAAAGGGAGCACTGGCAAAAAGATGCTTTTAAGGACTCTGCAAAGTCACAAAGCCTCAGGCAGGTCTGCATACAGCGATGCAGGTGCAGGCCTCCCATGAGGTACCCTCTGTTGCGTAAAAGATGAGCTTCATGGACAAATTAGCAAGGGATGAAAGAGTGGCCAGCTTCAGAGAATCTTTCCAAATTCCTCTGTCAGCATAGTCTCTGCCAACAATTCACAGAGCTCCTTGACCAGGTCTCTCTACAGTGGAGTAAAATGCGCCAATAAGTTAAGTGCTCTCAGTGTGAAAGTAAGTGAAGCATAGACATGCTTGCCAAACCAGGTCCATTGACCTAGACTCTGTTCAGCAGATGAACTGGAGAGCTTTGCTCAGCTAGCTGTTTCTTAGTGGCAGCAGCCACTACCATAGCGTCAACTAGAATACCCTTGGACCAGAAGGAATAATCCAGAGGTGGAGAAAGACGTTTGTCCGGTTGGTTAGATGTAGGCTCTATAGTGGCCGGCTCCTTACATGCTGGCGGGCCACCAAATTTATGAGGGGGGGTCTGCCGGGGGGGGGTCACCCAGGATGTAGATGGGCCCATCCCAAAGGCCTCTAGAAATATGGACTCCTCCGAGGTAGGATTTTGGGTGACCAACCACCTATTTGTTTTATAATTTCCAAGATGTCTGCAAAAGAGATGTCCCCCGGGTGGTGATTTTGAAGATCCCTCCTCTTAATCAAAGTCCGTATCTTCGATGACAGACTCCCTGGGAAAGTCAAGGTGACTCCTTTTGCACGTCCGCTTCCAAGGCACCTCCTCTGTGGGATGTTCAAGGGAGGTTTTGCAAGAGGTGGGGGCCACCTCAGGTGGGAAATCCTGAATGCTCTTCGAAACAGGTTGACCCTGGACAGGAATGGTAGGCCCAGTTCCCAGATCTGATGATGGGGTGGAGTGGCAGTCAAAGAGATCACATCTCTGTCTGCACAGAAAGCCTTTTCAATGAAGTGGAAAGCTGAGAGACCAGGAGAACTCTATCAGGGCTGAAGCCCTCGAAGAAGACAAGACAAGGCCCTTGGGATCAACAGCTCCCAGATTTAATTCTGGACATACTTTCAAGAGCCGAAGCACCAAGGGGGAGAGAAAGCTCAGATAAAATCAGAACAAAACCTCTTCCTTAGGATCTGACCTCTACATCCCAGATCAGAGACCTGCTCTGATCCTCCAAGCTGAGGAAAAAGGACTGCAGGAGTAGAACAGAGGAAGCTGGTGGTATACTAGTGAAGCAAAAAGGTCTATTTGTGGTATTCCCCACTATTGCCCAACTGTTTTGAAGACTCGTCTGTTAAGGGTCCATTTACGAAGGTCCTCCAGAGACCTTCTTAAGGAGTCTGCCAGGATATTCTCCTGTGAGGAAATGCATGCAGTTTTTTTTCAGTCATGCCTTTTTGTGTGGCTAGCTCCCATGCCTCCTATACTAGCCTGCACAGTCAATAAGACCTGGTGCCTCCCTGTTTAAATATCATGTAACCATGGTTTTGAGGGTATACACAAGTGTGGCTGGTTTACACAAAAGAGAAAAAAATCTGCAGTGTTGGTAGAAGTGTTCTCATTTCTTTCAATTTAATGTGTTCTTTCAGGAGGGGAAAAACCCATTTCCTCTGCACTCAGTGGGATCCTGTCCAAGACCTGTATGCACTTATCCAAGGAATCTGTGTAAAGAACCTGGTTGGGTGGGGCTTGTGTAAAAGGGGGCCCCAGGTTAATTGTAACCTGCTTCTCCCACCAGAGTAGCTCCTTTTTGAGGAAAGGTAAGAGGGGGATTCAGGGCATACACGGGTGGGAATGTTGGAACTACACAGGATTTCAGTTACCATTGAATTTTTCTCGTGTGTAGTCTGTCCAGAGGAAGCACTGGGATGGTGACTTGTCATAAAACCCAAGGCCCTTTGCAGTGAGACAATGAGTAGATGTTTTGTAAAAAGGTGGCCAGACTGAGAACTTTTTCCTAAGGAAAAAACGCAAGTGTTGTACATGTGTCTAGTAGGCAACCCAGAAAACAAGGTCAAGTGTGAGTGAGATGGTATTTTTTGAAGTGGATTCTGAACCCCAGGACGGATAAGAGACGTGCTGTATAATGTACATACTCAATGAAGGTGTCTATAGAAAGAGCTTGGTTCAGTAAGTCGCCCATATAAGGGAAAATATGAATTCCCTGTTGGCCCTGTAGTAAGACCAAAAGGCAAAGCAGTAAAAAAAAAAAAAAAAGTGAAGAGCCAAACAGGGTTGAATGGGATGTGCAGGTAAGCATCCTTTAGGTCTAAAAATACCTGAAAGGCATGAGGGTGAATGAAAGGCAGAAGAATGTGCAGAGAGCATTTTGAAGATGGGTACTTTTAGGAAAGTGTTTAGAAGAGATCTCCAGAATGGGTCTCCATTATCCTTCCTTGGTACCAGAAAGATTCTGAAATAGAAAGCTTAACCAATAAAGGATGTTGGCAGTCTTTCTTTGGTACCTTGGTCTAAAACCTGAATAACAGGATTGAGCAAAGGAAGCTTATTTAGTAGTGGAGGCAGGCAGGCCCTTCAGAAGAATGCTTTCCACAAGACATGACATAGCTTTTTTTTGAAATAACCCATTTGTCTGTAGTTACCATTTCCCAAAAAGGGAGAAAGCAGAAAGTCGCCTGAGAAAAAGGGTTAAGAAAGTTGGGTGAGTGGTGTCAAGCCAGACTTGAGGGTGCAAAGACAAGCCCCCCCCCCTCCCCACGACTGCCTTCAAAGTGTGGCAGTGAAGCAACCCTTCAGAAGTTCTGCAAGAGTTTGGTGGGGAAAGAATCCCTGGTTCTGAGGGACCACCTTTGCCATGAGGGTGACATCCATTGCTACTGTTCCCCCTCTACCTTTGGGGGTTTATCTCCAAAAGTGTTGTGAGCAAAGCCCCAAAACTTGCAAAACCACAGCCTACTGGTAAACTTTCTGGTTCTAGGAGAAGGTCCTTTAAGGGATGGAAAAGTGGATAACCACAGTACACAGGGTTTCTGATGACAAAGTCCTTCTCTTTGGGCCCAAACAGGGTGGACCATTCATAAAGGGCACTCAAAAGGGATGTCACAAAGTTGTATGGATAATCACAGAGATGCATCCAGGAGGGTTGGCATAGAGCAATGCTGCTGCCTGCCACTTTAGAAGTCCCAACCGCCACACTGGGTAACAATCACATGGATACACCGGATATGGACTGAAGGATAGCCAACTGCGAGTCCACTGTTTTGTGGACTCTGCAGTCAGGGATCCCTACAGAGCCTGGGCATTACCTCGATCAAGTCCCTCCGATATCGTGTCAAGTAAGCTAGGTAGTTCAGCACACACAATGCAAACGTCACTGAAACATAAGTTTGCTTTTCACGTCTGTCTTAACCCCTTGACTCCATGTTACAGAGATGGATGGAAGAGCTCTCTTCTGATGGCGCTTTTTTTGGGACTGCTGTGGGGCCCCTTGCTCCAGTGGAGTCTTTCTCACTGGGAAACCAAGATCTTGTCAGGTTTTCATGGCATGGCTCCACCACATCCTGCTCCTTCCATACCTGCTGTGAAACCTGATCAAGAAAGTTCAACAGCCATGAGGCGGGGGGACCACCCAGGAACTAAATGGTCCAGCTCCAAAGGCCTGGAGAAACATTGATCCCTCCTGAGAAGAGGCATCTGTGGACCCCCCACCACCTCTGTTTTACAATAGCTCCATGATATCACCAAAGAAGACATCTTCGAAGGAGGATCTTGGGGTAACTTCCCCTTCCTTGATCTCAGTATCTTCTGTGAGGTACTCCTGAAAAGGGTCAAAGCGTCTCCTCTTGCATGAATGCGTCTATGTTCTTTCACGAATGCAGTCTCCGAGAAAACTTGGAAGCTGACTGAGAACCTTACTGAAGACTAAAGAAGCTGGCTGTCCCTGAGGGACAGAATGACACAGAGGAGCCAGAGATGTCATTAGGGATGAGGCTGTATCTAAACGTGAACATTATACTTCTCCTCTGGATCTAGACAGAAGCCTTTCAAAAGCTTCAAAGGTCAACTCAAAAACCATTCCAGAAGGGCCTTTTTGGAATCAGAGGAGTACAACGATCCCCCTTGAGATTCGAAACAATTCTGCTCCGAAATCAAAACCAGAGCTAAGTTGTCAAATTCCAATGCATCCAGAGGCAGGAATGGATGTGACAGCCTTGAAGCCAATACCAACCTCCCGGCTCCTAACCCTCAAGATCCAATACTGTCAGAGCAGAGCAGATAAGGGACACTATCAGTGTCAAGGTAACTACATTACCAGTTCTGACAGACATCCCACAGAGAATGCTCATTTCCAAAACCACTGTATCCAAATGTAATAACAGTGAATGAGAAACTAGATGGTGGGTGAAAGCAGAAGGCGCTGGGAGGACCTTCATCTAAATCAGTGTCCTCAAAAGCTTCCTCATCATCCTGTCCACATCAACCTTAGACAAGCTCGACAATAGCACTGACCTGAAAGAGTAAGCCATCAAGAGCAGCTGGGAGGATCTGTGGGGGGAACTCTCTTGCAGAAGAGGTTACCAGAGCCAGAAGCTGGTAGGCGTCAGGGGAAACCTAGCTCAGAATTGACAGGTGGATTCAGAGACTGCATCTGAATCAGTTCTGAAAGAACAAATTTTATGCTCTGGAAATTGTAGGTGCCAGTCTGCCAGATCAAATTGTCCCAAAGGTTCAGGGGACTTCTTCCTAGGCTCCTTCCCCAAGGTCTACCCTTTTCTTTCTTCCTATCCTTATCATTTTGCTTACTGACCTTGTATCCCTTAGACCTCTCCCCAGATTTTTTGCTGAAGAGAGAACAGGCTAATTTCCTCAATCTAGCTTGGAGAAGGCCTTTTAACACAAATTTAGAATGATGGTCTGAGAGGGACCTTGACCTAAAGCAACAGTATAACTGGCAATCTTCATTCAAATGAGCTGCTCCAAGGCAGTACACACACACACACACACACACACACACACACACACACACACACATAGGTCTTGAGGGGGAAATCTTGTAACTGCATGGAATGCACTTTTTAAAACCTGAAGCGTTTTCAGACATCTCGGGTAACACACTGAATAATCACATAAGTTAACACATCAGTCAACAACCAAAAACGCTACTGCAGTCTATTTATCTAACTACTGAAATGACAGATGAAAGATAAAGGTATGAAAAGGGCATTTTTTTTAATATGGGGAGGAGAAGGAAAGAGAAGAAAACACTGAGAGAAGAAAGGAGCCACTTTTGAGATTATTTTTCTTCAGATTATTTGTTAAGATTTCTGCATTGTCGCCTACTTTTTGGCATTTTTCATCTTGCTAAACTTGATATCTGTATTAGGAACTGTAGAACACATCTACAGCCTGTTTACTGCATTTCCTGTGTTGCACTTATTTTAAAATCGTTTTTTCTTAAAACTTGCATTTTACCTGTCTCTGGCCTAGCACTCAAGTGTGGGGTAATTTATTGCACTGTTCTAACTTGTTGCTACTTGTGTATCTATGCTACCTTTAAACAAAACAAAAAAAAAACAAAAAAATCTTGCTTTTTTCCCCACTTTCTGACATTTAAAAAAGTTCAGTTACAGATTTGCTGTTCTGAACTGTTTGTATGTTTCTTGGAGGCCATTGCTTGCTTGGGTTAAAGGGAAGTGTCTGTGTTCATCAGTGGCAGTGGTAAACACTGAACAGCGTGCCTGCCCCTGTGGGAGTGGTTACTGCCTAGAAACTGTAGTTTTATTGGCCATTTTAGGTCAATTCCAAACTCCTTGATCCCCCTCTCTTAAAACCCTGTTTTGCGCATAGCGCAGCATCGGGCAGAGCCGCTTAATCAGGTTTAAAGTATTCCCGGCTCCACAAAGTCTGCTCTTCACTTTTTCCCTTAGAACTGTTCCAAATCTCAAAGTAAGCACTCTATTTTCCTTTTAAAACCCAGCAGTAGCTAGGATAAGTGTCTTATAAGTAAGCATTAATAAACTAAAGCACTACACCCTCTTATACTCCCTTTAAGGACTTGGCTCCCTATTGGCCCTTTTTGATCAAGTCAAAAATTAATTCCTTATACTATTTTGGCATGTTCAAAAGTCAGTTTCAGGTTTACTCTCCAGTCCAGCTGGTGAATATGGGAATCTTGAGGCAATGTTACAACTGCCTTATGTACACAGACCACCCTCTCCTCTTCCCAACAAGCTCAAATATATGAGAGAGATGCAACTATATAGCCAAACTGGAGGCTGAGCTCCCTCAACATGGTACTGGCACGGTCAGTCTGGAGGAGAAGGTAATTACACACACCACAAATCCAGTCTCACATAAACCTATCACAACAGCAAACCAAACACAAACACACAAAAACATACTCAGAGGCTCTAAATAAAAATCTGCCCAAGCAACAGAGACCTCCAAAGCAGACATCCAAGCAACTACTACCCCACAACAATACCCACGTATCACATAGTTCACAAAGTCAGTGTGCCACACAGTCACAGCCCTTAAGGCTAAACAACACACCTAATACACTTGTAATAGGTAACTCTATTGTCAGACACACTGACGTCCCTCTCACCAGGCTGAACAAGGAGAAGGTCACTGTAAGCTGCCTGTCGGATGCCAGGATCCGCCACATAACACAAGCACTCAGGTCACTCCAAAGCAAATACAAAAATGACTCCTCCATTGTCCATGCTGGTGTGAATGACCTGAGACGTACCTCCCTGGATTACATGAAAAGAGACAGAGGAGCTCTCTGATCATGTGGCCCAGGCCAGTATGACCCTGACCTTGAGTAGCATCTTACCCTCACCAAGAACGATACCACAGTATAAAGACAAAATGATCAATTTCAACAATTGGCTAAAGTATTGGTGTCACTCAAAGGGGATCCAATGTCTGTCAGCCTGGGATGACATGCTTGACAAGCCACATTGCTTCGCTAGGGACAGCTTGCACCTGTCACCCCTTCGTTTTGAAATACTGGCCAAGGCTCTTGCCACCCCCACAGTGCCTTTTTTAGGCAAGGCTCAAAAGACAAACCCACCTCCTTAGACAACACAAGGAAAAAGAAACTAAGGGTAATGCTGCCCAACACCATAAGTCAAAACCTCAAGATGCACGCACTCGAGGCTCTCCTCAGTATGGAGAATATCAATATCTGTGCAGTAACAGAAACCTGGTTCAAGACTCCCGAGAGCACCCCAGCACTACCAGGCTATACCTCATACCATGCTTTTCGGCCCCAAAACTCGGACCGAACCACAAGAGGAGGGGGAGTATCCATATTCATCAAAGATACCCATACCTCCAGGCTAGTGGCACTGCACGAAGCATCTGAGACCATCCATGTGCAACTAACAGTGGGCAAAACTGCCTTCCAGTTTGTAGCCTGCTACAGACCACCATCCCAAACTCAGGAACCACACTCAGCCTTCCTGAAGACACTGGAGAATATGAAAGTCTATCCAAACACCATTATAGTGGGTGACTAACTACCCAAACATAGACTGGGAGCACTAAAGCCCCAACAACCTAGCCCAACGGTTCCTAGAACTTATAAACTCAAATGCTATGGAACAACTGGTCACCACTCCCACAAGAGGGGAAAACATATTGGACCTGATCATCACCAACATGGGGACTCTATGTTCCATACCAGAAGTACACCCCTCATTGGTAAGATCTGACCATAAATTAATCACTATGGACATCCATATCCCGTCCCCACCCCCAGCAAAGGAAACCATGGTCAAAAACATCTCAAAAGCAAACCTCCCACTTCTCAAAACTGAGGTGGAATCCTTCAAAGCACCAGGGCCAGTGAAAAATATGGCCCAAACCGCAGAATCCTTTACAAACGCATTCTATGGATACCTACAGGAATGCATGGATTGTGCTATCCCAAATAAAACCAAGACACACTCCTCCAAAGGCAGGAGGATCTGTCTGGTGGACCCCAGCCATAAATAAGCTGTACAACAGAAGGAGGAAACTACTACATGATAGAGCAAAAATCCCTGAAACGGAAGGCAACTCTGATCAGTACTAGCAAGAAACTACGATCCCTCATAAAATCATCAAAGGCTAGCTTCGAAAGAAAAATTGCACAAGACGCTAAAGATAATCACAAGGCTTTCTTTAGTTATGTCAGAAACCTGGGTGGAAACTCCCAGATATGCTCTAAGTTAGTGCAGAATGATAAAAAATACACTGAACCCACAGACATTGCCAACATCCTGGCAGACAGGTTCAGTGCGAACTTCTCCCCCCCTCCCCTCCAAATGAGCAAATGACTATCCCAACAGAGTGTAGCCTCCCTGATATCACAAATGGACAGGTGAGAGCTGCCCTCTCCAAAGCAAAAAACACAGCATCAATGGGACCGGACGGTGTCCCTGGCTGCGTTTTACATGAGCTCCAAGAAGAACTGCACCCTCACTTAAAATCACTGTTCAGTCTCAGCCTTACAACAGGATATGTACCCAAAGAATGGTGTACAGCAACAGTGGTCCCACTCCATAAAGGTGGTGCCACAACGGACCCTGGAAACTATCGCCCTATAAGCCTAACTAGCCTGGTCTGCAAAGCTACGGAGCGTATCATCATGGAACTCGTAAACAAAAACATTGGGAACCTCCAAACACTGGATCCTACCCAATTCGGCTTTGTTAAGGGCAGATCTTGCCTCTTGAACCCAGTCAATTTCTTTGAAACAGTCACCAAGGCCATAGATGAAGGGAAGGTAGTCCACACAGCCTACCTTGACCGTGCAAAAGCCTTCGACACAGTACCCCACTCGGGCATCATAAATAAGCTCACCAGCTTAAATATCAACCCCTATGTCACAAGATGGGTCGCAAACTGGCTTACGGATAGAACCCACATGGTCAGAATTGCAAGTGCCAAGTCAGACTCTAAACCAGTTACAAGTGGCGTCCCACAAGGCTCAGTCCTGGGACCTCTCTTGTTCGGTATATATTTCTCTGCGGTACAGCTAACACAGGACGACTATGGCTGACAAAGTTTGCAGATGACTGCAAACTGGGGGCCATAATTGACTCGCCTGCTGACACAAGCATCCTCCAAAAAGGTCTCACAGAGATGGATAACTGGTGCCAGAGCCATGGCCTAAAGCTAAATGCCAAAAAGTGCATAGCCATCCCCTTTGGGAAAAACAAAGTGCCCACAAATTACCACATAGGTGGTAATCCATTAAGTACGGAAGAAGTAATTAGGGATTTGGGGATCCAAGTAGATTGCAATCTCTCCTTTGACAATCACATTGCAAAGTGGTTAGAAAGACATTCTATATAGCCCACCTTATCACGAAGGGGTTCACATCTAGATCAAGAGAGGTCATTGTGCCCCACTACTCATCACTCATCAGGCCCATAATTGAATACAATGCCCCATTTGGGATGTACCTTACCAGACACCTGCTACAACTAGAAAGACCCCAAAAGTACCTCACCAAGAGGATCAAGGGACTCAAACAGATGCCCTATGCAGTTAGGCTAAAGAAACTCCAGCTCTACTCAGTTGCTTACCGCCTACTCAGAGGCGATCTGTGCCTGACGTATAAAGCCATGTCCAACCCAGAATTAATGGACATGCTCCACCTCAAGAAATCCAAATCCATCAGAACTACACGCTCCAGTGACTTAAACCTCAGCACAGAAATAAATAGAACATGCTGGAAGGACAGATTCATATCCCAGAGGCTCCCTCACTCTGGAACAAAATCCCAATCCATGTCAGACAGAGCCCCTCAATGACCCTCTTCAAGAAGAATCTTGACGTTTGGATGGGAGATCGTAAATTTACCCCTGGGATCTCTTCTGTGTCACTGCTAGACAGAGGCATGGTAAACTAACCTTAAATGGGCTATCTTCTGTGACCTACTATACAGAGGCACAGTCAACTAATCTAAGAAGGGTGGTGAAAGCCAAACACACTCTGGCTAGGCTTGTAAATGCCCTAGGGCAGATAGCCTAGTATCAACCTATGAACACCTCCAACAAAAAAGCAAATACACCAAAAAGCTTTAAGCATAGTAATCAAGAATAGAGGTACAGCCAATAGAAGTCAGGGGGGCTGGAGGGAGGGTAACTAGGACTGCAACAGTGAATATACTCAAACATCTACATTTATGGTAAGTGTACACAACTGTACTATGTTCTTCGTGTTTCACTGTTGCAGTCATCACATTTGGGTAGATTCCCAAAGCCAAGGATAGGAGGAGGAAATTAGATAGCATTAGGACCAGCTATAAGCCCCTGCAAGACTGCAGTGGCAAATTCAGCTCTCGATTTAGAGAAAATTGGCAAATGGTAGTGCTTGGTGAGGGTATGTACAGAATTCCAGGTAGCAGCTTCTAGGATGTCCCTGGTAGGGACACCTCTGAGAAAGGCTGTAGAGGTAGATGCAGCCCTGGTTGAATGTGGTCTTATCCCCTGTGGGGGTAGGTTTTCCATGGTGCTTATAGCAGAAATGAATGCAATGGCCTATCCATTTAGAAATGGTTTGCTTTGAAATGGCCTTCCCCTCTGCCCCTGCAGCAAATGGACACAGCAGCTGTTCAGATTTCCTAAGAGGTTTAGTCCTGTCCAAATAAAATCTAAGTTGTCTGTGCACATCTAAGGAGTGCAGTATTCGTTCCCCTTTGTTCTGTGGATTAGAAAAGAAGGCTGGCAAATAAATGGACTGATTAAGGGCCACACTGGATACCACCTTGGGCATGAAGGAGGGATTGATCCTGAGGGACACCCTGTCCCCATGAAAAATGATGAAAGGCTCCACTGCCATGAGGGCCTGTAATTCAAATAGCCTTCTTGATGAAGTGATGGGTAAAAGGAAGGCCGTTTTCCAACAAAGGAATTTAAACTCTGCATTTGCAGCTGGCTCAAAAGGATGTACTGTGAGTTTTTCCAATACAAAGTTAAGGTCCCAGGCTGGAGTAGGGGCTCTCCTGGGTGGTCTTAAGTTTTTGGCCCCACTGAGGAACTGCTTCAGCAGTGGATGAGAGAAGATGGGTGGTTCTGTGTTGTAATGAGCTGAAATGGCTGAGGCATGAATTTTGATGGAGGAAAAGGAAAGGCCCTTGTGAAGCATCTCAGTTAAGTATTGAAGAATCTGAGGTAAATTGGGCTCTGCTGTGCCCATCCCTTGAGCTTGGTTCCAGGAACAGAATCTTTTCCATTTTTCAGCACAGGATTTTCTAGTACTAGGCCTCCTTGCCTCCAGAATGACATCCAGCACTTGCTTACTGAGGGATGGTAATGAAGAGATCAGGTAATTAGCCAGGCTGCCAAGTTCAGGATTTGAAGCTGTGGGTGCAGAATCTGGCCCTCCTGCTAGGACAGCCGGGCAGGGGTCTGAGGCAGGTGCCATGGTGCCAGCAGTGATACACTGCACAAAAGGGGGTACATGTGTTGGCATGGCCAGTCTGGTGCAATCAGTATCATCCTTGGTTTGTCCTGTTTGATCTTTAGTAGTAGCTTGGAGAGGAGAGGCAGAGTGGGGAAGGCATAAACTGATAGGTTTTTCCAGGTGAAGGACAGGGCATCCACTTTTCCATTTTTCCAATTGGTAGTTCTGGGGGGAGACAAACAGGTCTACATCTGGGCCCCCCCCATTTGTTTCTCAACATGTTAAATATCTTTGATTCCAGTTTCCACTCGTGTGGGTCCATGGGGATTTCTGCTTAGTTCATCTGCCAGTGTATTTAGCTTTCCTGGCAGGAATTGAGCCTGTAGGTGCACTTGGTAGCTCACGGCTGTGTTCCACAGAGCCATGGCTAGTCTGCAGAGAGGGTATGAGTGGGTTCCCCCTGCTTGTTTATGTACCACATAACAGCTGTGCTGTCCATCTTTACCATTAATTGTCCTGGAAGAATGTGGTCCTTGAAGGCTGTCAGAGCATTCTGTACAGCTAACATTTCTTTCTGATTGATATGGAGGTGCATTTGACTTGGGTTCTATTTGCCCTGAATGCACTTCCCTGCCAAGTGAGCCCACAATGCATAGTCTGATGCGTCGGTTAGGGTTTGGGCAGCAGGGGGTAGAGTGAATGGCATTCATGTTTGAGTGTATTCACTGCCTGGTGACAGGCCTCTGCCCACCAAAGGAACTCTATCTGTAGACAAGGTATGATGGGAATCATTGCTTCTAGATCCTGAGAATGTTGACACCATAGGCTTTTTAGATACCACTGTAGTTTCTTCATATGCAGTCTTGCATATGGGAATTAGGAGAATGCAGGAGGCCATGAACCCCAGGGCTTGCAGTATTTTCCTTGCAGATAGCTGGGTCTTTGTGGCTAGTAGTTTGAAGTAGGCTGTCAAATAACTTGTTTCTCTAGCGTGAGGAAAGCCATCTGGGAAGTTGTGTTCAAGCTTGCTCCCAGGTATACAATTTGTTGGCAGGATACAAGATGTGATTTCTTTTCATTTATGGTGTACCCCAGAGAACTTAGCAATTTCTGTACAAACGCCAGAAGATTCAATAGCATGTCCTGGCTTTCTGCCTGAATTGGACAATCGTCCAGGTACGGATAAATTTGGATATTTCTTTGCCTGCAAAATGCAATGACTGGAGCTAAGCACTTTGTGAATAGCCTGGGCGCAGTAGATAAGCCAAAGGGCAGTGCAGAGAACTGATGGTGCATGTAGCCTGCTTTGAAGCATAGGTATCTTCTGCAAGATTCCCTTATTGGGATTGTGCAGGTAGGCTTCCTTTAAATCCAGTGTTGCCAACCAGGCATCCTTGCCTAGCATAGGAAGCAGCTGGTAAAGAGTTAGCATCTTGAATTTTGGAATCACCAAAAATGTTTTTAGGATAGAGAGGTCCAGGACAGGACGCCAGGAGTTGTCTTTTCTGGGCACCAGGAAAAATCTTGAGTAGAAACCTTGTCTCCTTTCCTCTTTTGGAACAGGTCGAACAGCCTTGATGCTTAAGAGAGCGAGAATTTGCTTTTGAGCCTCTGCCCACTAATTTGGGGGTAGATCTGGCCAACCGGTTGGGGTTGGTAAGGAGTGGAAGTAGAATCTGTATCTTTGGGAAACTATATTTAAAACCTATTTGTCCTGGGTAATGAGTTCCCAATTTTTTGCCTGCAGGGCAATCTTTCCCCATAAAGGAACAGTCAGTTGTGCAAGGCTTGAAAGATTTAAAGTTAAGTCACTGAGACAGTTTACCATTGGGGGGGGGGGTCTTACCACTTCCTGCTTTGGAAGTGGGAGCCTCCCTTTGCTTAGTCCTGTGAGTACCTTGGGACTGAAGCCTGGGTGTTCTGCTGGTTCTGGGTTTGGACTGAAGGCCTGGAAGAGGCAGGAAAGGACCAATTTTTAGAGGGCCAATGCCTACTAAATGTGGGAAGCTGTACTTGCAGGAAATCTTTAACAGTTTGCATAAATTTAGCTTTTTCCTCCATCTTTTTAAGTACTTCTTCTGCTTTGTTGACAAACAGGCTGTCTTGGTTTAAGGAAGCATCCAGCAATTTAGCTTTAACATGATCTGGCAAAGATTGCTCCTTAAGCCAAGCATGCCTTGTAAGTACAGACCCAGTGACAGCAGCCCTGCAAGATGCCTCTAGTGAATCAAAACCACATTGCAAAGTATAATTCCCAACTTATTCAGCAGAATGCATTAAATCTTGTAAATCTTTATTTTCAGCACAGTCAGGAATCAATATAATTTTCTGTTTAAGCAATCCAATAATATGCTGATGATACTTTAACATATGAAACTGGCAGCTTAAGGCCCTAATGGCCAAGGTTGCAGAAGTGTATACCTTCTTACCCCATCTATCCAGCGCCCTGGAATCTCTATCAGAGGGGCTAGGATTTTTGGTAGTAGTAGCCTTAATGCCCTTGGGTCCCTGTGAAATGGTCTCAGGATCCGCAGTAGGATTTTAAAGAGGAACTTGTGAAAGTCAGGAACCCTGTAATATCTATCCAGTTTTCTGGGAGCAGGAGGTAGAGAGTCAGGGGCCAAGCTAGATTCCGAAAAGGCATCATCAACAATGTCCAGTACAGGTGGGATAGTTAAAGGCCTGTGTTGGGGTAGTAAGAAATCCCTAAGCCTCTTTTTAGAGTCAGAGTAATCCTGGCTTTCCCAGCGAAAATGCTCCCTAAGAGTATGCAAGGTTTCACTAAAAGAAAGATCCACTGGAGGGGAAGCAGAGGGAATACAGTCCTCTGCATCAGAATCCTCATAGGTAGATAAGGATAAATCCTGGTCATCAGAGGAAACAGAAATTTCAGAATCCTAATCAGAAGAATCATAAGGAAAATCAGTCCTAGGTTTCTTAGAGGGGGAAGGGTGGCTTCCCCTGATTAGAGTAATAAGGTCTTCAGCCATTCTTATTTGTTTTTTAGGCATAGAGGCCTGACCATGCGGTCTAGGCGTCGGTTTTCTAGGCATGGATTGAGTTTTAGGCCTTGAAGAAGAAGATGGCATCGGTTTAATATGCAAGTCAGTAGGCCTGAATACACCCTCAGAAGCCGGTGCCTGCACAGCTTCTCCGGACCCATCCAAGGTAGAAACATCCGCAGGTTCCACAGTTGAAGCATCTTGCGGCATACCAGACTCCGAATGGGTCTCAGTAGAGGCCTGCGAATCTGAAGTACTGGATATCAGGGGCTATGAAAGCACCTCACTGAGTACCGGTGAACTGGCGACTAGCTTAGGAGAAGCGTCGTCGGCAGCTTTGGACCTATGTGGTCATGTCTGTCTATCTTTGCTTTTTTTCGGAATGTCGGTAGTCTGGTGGCTTACCGAAGCCATATCTGGATAATTGAACAGAGTACCAAAATATTTAGAAGCGTAAATAAACAGACGACGAATAGCTCGTTGTTTAAATAAGGTACAAAACCGACAGCTAGGTACGTCGTTTTCAGGGCTTAGACAGCCTAGACAGTGGGACTAACATTATTTGAAATTGTGACCAACAAAGATGCTGACTTTAAAATTTACAACTACACTGAATGTTACGTAGACAGAGATTTGGTTGAACTTTTTGCTAAAGGGCTTACTTTTGTTCCTTCACAGCCCTGTAATATAGTTGAATTGCTAATCGATTTTAAAATGTTCATTAGGAAGCTTAATTTGAACATGATTTTTGGTGACCTGAATACACACACTGAACCATTACGTGTCCCTAGCAGCTTTAACCCACCCCTGAATAACTCACTATGTTTGTTCGAACAACTTTGTGAACTAGAATTTAGGGACATTGTTGCCCGAGCACGTCATAATCATCAGTCCAATGTTTCTAAGGATGATAAACTTCTACTAACATTGTTTAGGAAGTTACCAGTGAGAATTATGAAACCGGATAAGGGAGGGGGGTTAGCTATTGTACATAATGTAGATTATGTCAAAATTATGTACACGTTACTTGAAAAGGACACATATGAGACAGTGAGTAGGAATCAGGTTAATCAAGCTTATCATCAGGTTAAGTTAAATGTAAATGACCTTTTTCTTGATGGCCTTACTAACAGTGAGCAAAATCAGTATTTGACTATGTTAGCCCCACGAATCCCTAAAATCTTTGGGATTCCAAAACTACATAAAGATTTAAACAATCCTCCTTTTCGGACACTGGTTGATGCACGTCAATCAATAACATATCCAGCAGCAAAATTTGTTGACGTAATTCTTCAGAAATATGTAGCAAATGAAACACAAATATTAAAGGACTCATGGTCATTCCTTGAGAGCATACAAGAAATAGGGTTTGATGGTTCACTGAACTTTTTGACAGTAGACGTCTGTGATTTGTATTCTAGCATCCCTCAAGACCTAGGTATCCAGTGGGTAGTAGAACTTATAGGGTTCAAAGGGAGCGACCAGTGACCAGTGCAACCTAGTTGAACAACTTCTGGATATTATCCTGAAGAACAACTTTGTAGCCTTTGAGGATAAACTGTACTTACAGAAAATTGGTGTGGCTATGGGGTCACCAGTGGGCGCAAGCTTTGCCAACTTAGTGATGGCCCACTGGGAGACCTCCTATGTATTGAATAGTATATGGAAACCACACATTTATATGTATAAGAGGTACTTGGACGACATCTTTATTTTATTTAATGGAGACGAAGTATCTGCTAAGGAACTAGTTAAATTTCTTAATTCTACAACAGGGTTCCTTAAGTTTACAATGAATTTTCAAACAGACAACATTTGCTTTTTGGATGTCGTCCTGAGTAAACATCAAGGGTGTTATACATCTAAAATCTATAGGAAAAGCACATTCTCTAATACATATTTACACTTTTCAAGTTCCCACCCTAAACATCAGAAAAAATCAGTGGTCAAGGGCCAACTGGTCAGGGTGGCTAGGATGACAAGCTTAGAGGAGGATTTTGCTAGTGAATGTGGCAAATTATACGAAATGTTCCAACATAGAGGATACCCAAGCTCCTTTTTAGAGGCTATTTTCAAGGAGGTCATTTGTAAACGGGAACAAGGGATCTTTAAACCAATTTTGCAACAAAAGATTTCGCTTGAAATCCCAGATGACCCTCAAGAAAATGGGAATGTCATTTGAAGTGGAGAGGCCTTTAACAATCAAGGGGTTTCAACTGATAGGAATATAAGGTTGAATAAGAACTATAGAGTTTCATTTGTTTTTACCTTTTGTCCAGAAGCCTACACTATTTCAAAAGTTTTAAGTAAGTACTGGTTTTGTTTATCTTCAGACAATGAATTAATACCTACTATTGAATTAGGACCTATTATCACCTTCAGGAGAGGTTTGAATATGAAACAACTACTGGAAAGGAAACCAACGGGACAAAAAGTTAAGGGAGGCACTAGGAAGTGCGGGGCATGTAGACACTGCGCCCACATTAACACCAAGGATTCATTTACAATAGGTGGGGACACCTATATGATTAGGAATAATTTTAATTGTAATAGTAGACGAGTAGTGTATCTGGCGCAGTGCAAACAATGCCCCGCCTTCTATGTAGGTAAAACAGACAGGCGTCTGAAGGACAGGGTTTATGAACATTGCTACGCTGTTAACACAGGGAGAGATGATAATGCCCTGGCTAAGCATTGCAATGGGCACGAGGGTCATTCATTTGACTTTATGGTAATTGACCAGATTCAGACTGATAATTACACTTTCAGTAATGACAATTTACTTAGGCTCCAATTGGAAAAGAAGGAACTTAGTTGGCAGATACGTTTGATGGCACACAAGATTCCAGGTATTAATGAGGCTTGTTCGATTATGTGCTTATTAAAATTGAACAGCCTGTGGAGATAAAATTTCAAGTTTAACTAGGATGGTATGTGGCATTTTAAAAGGTGTACATCTAAGTCCATGGTTAATTTTAATTTTAGTTGTTCATTAGTAGGAAGTTTAAACATTATACTATTAATATTTATTACCCTTTATTTTTCCCCCATTAATGTAGTTAGTAAGATATTGGTTATGTTAAGGTTAGTTTCTGTTGGTATTACATTTGTCGGATAATGGAGTTTGTTCGACTATGTAGTTATTATTTTTAAATTTAATAGCTTGTGGAGGTAAATTTTTAAGTCCAGTGAGGATAGTATGGGGTTTTTTAAGGTGTATATCCAGGTCCATGGTTAATGTTAGTATTGAAGCTTATACACTACCCTACCAATATTAAACATTTTTTTCTATTACTGTAGTTAGTAAGGTATAAACTATGGAAGGGTAAGTTCCTGTTAGAATTTCATATGCCGGATATATATTCATACATAGATGTTTGAATTTAGGCAGGGTATGATGTACAGAAGACTTATATTAAAAGAAAAATTTTTATTAGTACATTTTTATTGGTATATTTTTTATATGTATAAATGTAGAACAATGTTTTGTTACTTGTTAATAACGTGATGATAACAATCTGATTAATAGCACTATTGTCACTTTTTTAGTATTTGGACGACCAAATAAGGTCAGCCATAGGTCAAATGCATTCAATACCTAATGTTAATACAAGGTTGTCAAACATACTTGTGGTTATTAGATATTTTGAAGTTTCCTGCATCTAACATTGGGTTATCTCACTCAGTTCCTGAATGCAATTCATGTTGTGTATATGTTAATTTGCTCGGGAAATGATGTAAGTAATTAATTAACCTAGTGGGCGTACCTAAACATTTAGGTACTTCAACAGAATGTTTGAATTGAATTGCATTATGTCTGAGGAAGTTCGGGCAGTGCACCGAACGAAAAACGCTGGTTTTAGTGTTTTACGTTATTTGGTTCTTAGTGCTTGTTACAACCATCTGCTTTGCTAGCCTTGCGTATAATAAAGAGTTTTAATCATTTGTGGATTCCTGTGGATGTATTTGCCTATTTTAACCTCACCACTGAATGGATTATTTCATCTAATTCCGTGCCTTTCATCTCGGATACCCTTGTGGATACTACCCTTCAGCTTGTTACGTGGTCAGGGCTTAAGCAAGGAATGCAGTATGAATGAAAATCTTTTAGAGGTATTCGCTTTCCACAAGAAATACAAATATTAACTTTTACTGACATCGGACTAGAGCAAGAAAAAGTTTCTGAAACTCGAAAACAAAAATTTCAGGAGTAGGCCTACCGGCACTTGCGAACTGCTTCTGCTTCAGGCACGGCAAGAAAGACAGATATAATGGCATCAGCTGCATGCTTTATACCCCTGACTACCTGACGTCATGGAAGATTTGACAGCAACCGATACACAACCCAAGACTTTGATAATCAGGCCGACTGAGGGCTACTGGAAGCAGATAACCCAATGTGATGACTGCAACAGTGAAACACAAAGAACATCAAGGAATTACAATTATTTGACAGGAAAAAAAGTGTTAAAAAAATCACCTCTCTCAACTAAAAGCTGTACCACAAGTGTGGAGTCCTGGAATTACATCAATCTCACAAGTGGCAATGAGATCTAAGGAACTGTAACGGCAGAGGGTACTTATAGGTAGAAGGAGGGAGCCTGAGCCTTGGATCCAAGGGTCTGAAAGTTGCCATCTTCAGACATGATATACTCAGTAGTTGAGGTAGGCAGAACAGTCAGCAACCTGTTACCTAAATGGAAGTCTAAGAGAAACCATTCAACAGTGCGCACCACTCAGCTTGATGCACAACTACAGTAAACGTTATTAAACTACAATCTTAAGCTAGTTTCATGGCATAAAGACAAGGAGCCTTGTCTAAAACCTAGATGAACAGAGTTTAACTGGGGACCCGGGCATTGGAAGAGCTGATAAAGACGGGCACTGGAAGAGCTGATAAAGAGAGGGAAAGGAATGAAGAGGTTATACCTTCCTGTACCTCTCAAGAATGAAGGGATAAGGTCTGCATGCTGGGAAAGAATGTAAATCCCAAATTTTCAGTTTATATTAGAAAACACAGCAGACTCCTGCAAGACTAAAGTGGGGGAGGGGGTGGGACTGCAGAAAGAGCAAAATGCTACCATAAAGGTGACACATGATCTTGTACGGTCTCAGTACACCCCTGGAGGATGTAGTCACAAATCAGGCATGTGACCATGGTGATGATGTTTGCCTCACAGGCAAAGATGCTCAGAGCAAGTCTGGAACTGGCTTGGGAAGATGCAACTCAAATCCATCTACAGTATGACCACCTGTCCTCAGTTAAAACCCTTGACAATATGGCTACTAGAGAATACATGAACCAAAGGAAGATGTCAAAAATGCAGCCTTGTGCATTTTTATGCTTATTCTACTTACTAAATGTGCTAATTTGCCATTTTTCTAAAACTTAATATACGCTGAGTGAAAGCATATTTTTGTTTTACTTTGTGATCATATACAAATGACCAGACTCTGGTATGCTATCAAGACAAACAATTCTCTTACCTTAACCCCCTGAATTAGGCCATTCATTAAAAATGTATGTTGAGGAAATGTGTCATGTAGCACCTGTCAAAAAAAAAAAAAAAAGCAGAGTCATACATTTGGTTTAGTTGTAGAACTCAGTCAGCTCTGAGTAAACTGTGACAAGTCATCATAATTCAAAACTGAAGGACAACATTAAATATCAAAAACGTCAACCAGCATCTAAAACATACACATATGCATTATATTTCAAAAGGTTATGTTAAATGCGGGAAGAGAGTCCAATTAATATGGACATTATCTAGAGGACAAAATGCAAAGCAAGGAAGCAAATAATTTCATTACTGGCTTTCCCACTAAAACACAAATACACTACATGATATCACAATATTTCCTAGTGGCAGCAGAATACAGTGTTTGCATAAATGCATAAACAAGACAATGTTGTCGTTGTTGTTGTTGTGTCTTTCGGCTTTTCCCGGTTAGGGGTCGCCACAACAGAACTCCGGTCTGCTAATGATTGGTAGTAGATTTGTACGTGCCGAGTTGCCAGCCCTGACGCACAACCTTCAGCGAAGGTATGCCTATTCACGCACGTCTCTACACAGAAGACGCTTTAGCTGAGAATCGAACAGGACAACGTCTTATTATGAGGCGACAACGCTACTGTAGCACTACCACTGCAGTTATATAAACAAGACAATGAAATATGCAAAATTAAGCCAGTTTTACCTAGTACATGACCTGGTGTGGTCGCCTATTGACTTTCTGCACAAGAATACAGCAGACGGAACACAAGGCTATAAAAAATTCAATTGAAGTAATTAATTCCCTCTGCACAAACATACCACTCATTAAGATTTCCAACATTAAAAAATGGTGATCAAACAATCAGTTTACCGATTAGCAGTAAAAAAAAAATATTGTATGACTCAGAATTTTGTGCAGGTCTGATTGCAGCTGTAAGAAGTCTACATTCATGCTGACTGAGCTCCATCTTCTATTTTTCATTAGTCTAGGAATGTTGTCACCTTACTTCTCAACCTAAACATAACACTGGCTTTTAAAAACTACAGCAGACTGTCAGAAAGAGGAGCATTTTCTCTTTTCTTTTTTTTTTTTTTTTTTAGAAAATTAACCTTTTTGGTTGCTGCAATTTTTGATGAAGTGGAACATTGGTCAAGGGTAAGAACTGGAGATGGGAAGTATATGAAACAGAGATGAATGTCCTTAAGTAATAGTCCTCAGCGATACCCAGCCATGCAGGAAGGTGAAGGGACAGAAGGTTCTCTACTGCCTTCAGAGCGGGATGGAAGGCCATGACCTCAGGGATTCTGCTGTTGACCACAAGAATCAAACAGTCAAGCAAGATTACAGGGACTGTGCTGTTGACTACCCATAGGTAGACCACAGTCACGTCTTGTGATGGAGGGACTGCTATTCTGGAAGATGCCATGTTTTATTCCTCCCAGACTGCCAGTTACTTTGTTTTCCATGTAGAAAACACAAATGACACAAACTTCTCTGTGTACTGTAAAAATAGCAGTGAGGAGAATAAAACTTTACTCCAACAGCTGATAGGGCCCCCCCCCCTTTTCTACAATTCCCAGGTGAAGAATGACTTCAGTCCAAAAAGACCTCGAAAGGGTGAATGCATAAATGTCACTCTAGTGTTCTCTGCAAAGGCTGAGAACGACACCCACTCGTACCAATGCAGAGAAATACAGAGTTGGAAGTCCTGCTCATAATAAGGTTCAAAACCGATGCAGCAGCTACCAACTAGGACTGTAATCTCTCTGCACAACAGGGTCCATCAGGCAAGTGATCCAAAAATCAATGCATTTCATTCACCATGTCTTGCTGGAAACAAATAGCCTATAAAGTTTATGGCCCACAGTCGGAATGCCAAATACACAAACACACTTCCACAGTGATCCAAAGCCCTTAACTCATTATAAGCAGATGAGCTGTCAAGCTCTGAGGAATCTAAGGGCTAATCCTGCAATTCTAGTATCAGAATCAAGTGCGTCTAACTAGAAATTCCAATCCTTAGTGGGTTGGAAAATCATGTCTGGCTTCCTTGAGATGAGAGCCACAGTGATGACACTTTCCCATGCTCAAATGGTGGCAACTTTCAATATGTGCACAACAGGATGAACCACCTAAGGAGACTACTGGATGGGCTGAAAAGCCTATCTCAGTGCTCTGTGCGAGGAAGATGGTGTAGGCCATTTCCCATTTTGAGGCATAGACTCAAACTTCTCTGAACCTGGCTCATCAAGAAGGAATGAAAGAGTTGAAATCCTTCTCAATGTAAAAAATCTGGCAATGAATACTCATCAGGGGAGTCTACTTGCTTTCAGCTACACACACGCTTTCTTGCCAACCTGAGAGATAGCCAGTCCAAAGATTAAGAATTATGTTTATGGGACAAAGTCACCCAGGAAACACTGCAAAGGCCCTTAGATTCCTCTGCCCTGCTGCAAGAAAAGCAGGACACCTACAGGATCAGAAGATGATGTTCTGCCACTTGATCTTGTGCCAACATCAGGATCATGAAAAGGTTAACATGACAAGACCTCTGCCAACATCTATGGGATAACAAATATTGTAGATGGTCATTACAAGGATGCCTTAAACAGCGGAATCACCACCAACTGTATACTGTGTAACAAAGGTATTAGTAACACATGGAAGACAAGCCCCAACAGTGACAATGACTAGTTCATTGTTAGGCACATTACTGACACATTAAACCCCAGTACTGACAGCATCAGCATCATCTGCACTGGTATAGTCAGTGGTGGACCACCAAAACTGGTGGCATAGACAACAGCTGAGATATTGATACTGAAGGCTATGGTCCCAAGGTCAACATAGTAGGTTCCATAAAAATATCTTCAGATATCAGTATGTCTTGAATGAAGATCAGCAACTTTGAAACTGGCACCAAAATCATGTGCACTGGTAATAAAAGTTTGTAAGAACACATAATGGCCAGCACAGCTACTTCTATGTCTGATATATGGCAGCAAATCTGTCTTTAATTGAATTTGGTCATCTGCAAAGAAAAAGCCTAGCACAAGTTGGTAGGCAGCTTACAGAATATGAAACCTCTCCATCAAAGATGTTAAGCTTTCAGATTTGG
Source organism: Protopterus annectens (assembly GCF_019279795.1). Classification (NCBI taxonomy): domain Eukaryota; kingdom Metazoa; phylum Chordata; order Ceratodontiformes; family Protopteridae; genus Protopterus; species Protopterus annectens. The sequence continues at coordinate 1,016,670,905 of NC_056730.1, forward strand.
ACAGTTCCTGAAACAGACATCCCTTAACTGCAGGAGAAAAAAAAAAACTGTTAAAAAATTATTCAGTCTTCCTTTTGGTTTGGGTTCAGGAAAGGAAGTTTTAGAGGCGTGTAACATTTTTGTTTGGAAAATCTTGGCAAATCTGCAAGAGAGACATGCTAATGGTTTTAAACCATGTGAAGCAGTTTTTTAAGTCTGAGATACAGATATTCTGAACTGAAAGAGACCTGATACGTACAGTGGATTTAAAAAGTATACACAGCCGTGTTAAAATGACAGGTTTTTGTGATGTAAAAAAATGAGACCACAATAAATCATTTCAAAGCTTTTTCCACCTTTAATGTGACCTATAACCTGTACAAATCAATTGCACAACAAATCTGTAAGGGGAAAAAATATAAAAAACATACAATAAGCTGGTTGCATAACTGTGCACACCCTTAAACAAATACTTTGCTGAAGCACTTTATGATTTAATTACAGAATTCAGTCTTCTTGGATAGGAGTCTGTCAGCATGGCACATCTTGACTTGGTAATATTTGCCCACTCTTCCTTGCAAAAGAGCTCCAAACCCGTCAGATTACGAGGGCATCTCTTGTGCACAGCCCTCTTCAGGTCACCCCACAGATTTGCTATTGTATTTAGGTCTAGGCTCTGACTGGGCAATTCCAAAACTTAAATTTTATTCTGGTAAAGCCATTCTTTTGTTGATTTGGATGTATGCTTAGGGTCACTGTCATGCTGAAAGTTGAAATTCCTCTGCATCTTTAGCTTTTTAGCAGATGCTTGAAGGTTCTGGGCCAAAAGGTACTGGTATTTGGAAATGTTCATAATTCCCTCCACCTTGACTAAAGCCCCAGTTCCAGCTAAAGAAAAGCAACCCCAAAGCATGATACTGCCACCACCATGCTTCACCGTGAAGAGCTGAACTTTATTTGGGGTTAATAAGAGTCTCTTTACTTGATGGCAGGTGTGTACCAAAGAAGACTGAATGCTGTAATTAAATCAAAAGGTGCTTCAACAACGTATTAGTTTAAGGGTGTGCACACTTATGCAACCAACTTATTGTACGTTTATTATTTTTTATTTTTGTCCCCTAACAGATTTGTTTTTCAATTGAATTGTACAGGTTATAGGTCACATTAAAGGTGGGAAAAGTTTTGAAATGATTTACAGTGGTCTCATTTTTTTATATCACAGAAACCTGGCGTTAACAGGGGTGTGTACACTTTTTATATCCAATGTATATAAAGTTTTACTTTAGCTTTACGATTCTTAACTGCGTTTAGTATACAGGTGTGGCAGAACATAGTGTGTTCCTCACCTAAATAAATTATACTTGTCCTGTAGCAGGACTTCAAACCCATCTTACCCTTTTGGAATGTAAAGTCCAAACACCTAGAAGGGGAGAAACCCTGAAAAAAAAAAAAAACTTCAAACCATGAAGAGATGGAAACATTTTTATTATTTTTCTGAATAAAGCAGTAAGGCATGGTAGTTCTAAAATGCATATCTAAAGGGCTACAGAAGATACAAAAATGATGGAGAAATGCCAACGGTAAACCCGAAGAGAGGGACTAAGAGCTAGAAGAAAAGTCCCACCAAATTCCAAAACTGAGACTTGACAAACCTAAAAATTAAGTTGGAAAACCAGTAAAGTGACCTCTAAAAGCAATACATATTTTATTTATAGGTAGTTAAGAAATGTACCACATTTTTTTAAGTAGCCAAATCAATTTTCTACTGCTTAAACACCACAGTGTGGCAAAAGTGATCTGCAGATGACTGTATTTGCAGTGTATTATGGGATACAGTGAGGGGCCTACTAACCTGGGAAATGTTCAGGTACTCAGTTGTCATAACACTTGAAAGCATTACTTCTATCAAAAATAAAAATGAGCCTTCTTATGCTATTACCACAATTAAGTTATCACTTCTTGTTTTACACAAAATACAGAATAAAGACCACAGTGCTGTGTTTGTTCACCTCTTATCACTGAACTATATCACAATTACAACTAAACCAGGACAACATTCACTGTGAAGTGTAAAAAAAATCAGTTAAATATTAATATAAAAATGCAGACGCTATGCCCGCCAGTTCCTTTCATAATTGCATTTATAATAACAAGAACTGTAACATGAAGCTAGGATACACTACTGAAGCCTGTGTTTTCAATACCACTGGGAAGTTTAAGAAGGGATAAACAACATAACTGCTGGTGCCCTGGAAGAGCACTAGCATTATCAGTTATCCAAAGCCCCACCCAGTCTTGAAGAGCACTCCAAATGCATGCAAAGAAAGAACCAAATAAAATGTCTGGAAATAGCAAAATCTTTCTAATTAAGTGGATGGTGCAGTGGTGTAGAGGTAGCGCTGTCACCTCACGGCAAGAGGTTCTCCAGTTCGATTCTCAGCTGGGGTGCCTTCTGTGTGGAGTCTGAAAATCCTCACTGCGTTCATGTGGGTTTCCTCCGGGTGCTCTGGTTTCCTCCCACAATTCAAAAACATGTGTCTGGAGCATTTCTCCCCAGGTCTCCGCTGAAAATTGGTTTCGTTCCAAGACGGACTTTCCCAGTAAATAAATGTTAAATAAATAAATAATAATAAATAAGTGCCACATACAGTAAGGTTAAACAAAACAGTACTTGCACTAACTAGATAATAAACAAGCCTCCTTCCTTCTTCCCTTTTAGTCATCTCTCTGGCTTGCCTCCTTTCTCTTGATACCTATGACATCTCTACAATAATTATACAGTTACTATTGTACTTGCATCTAATTTCAGCCCAACTAAAACTTGCCATCAAATCCTCAGATTCCAAAAGTTTAGCAAGGATAGAGTTTGAAAAGAAAAATGCAAATATTGTATAGTCCTTCACTTTAACTTCCTTTATTAATGTTAGTGGTTCTTCAAACAGATGTCCATAAGTCCTCAATTAATAAAGCCTCAAAGATTTATGTCAAAACTACAATTTCAGCAGTAAATGTTCTAAATACATTTCTATATTACAATGCGTTTCTCTTTGTATACTACTGAAAACTATTTTCCTGACATTAAATGTTCCTATACATTACGAATGGTACAGCAGCTTTCCTTCCAACAGCCTCTGTTCTGAAAATGAGGTCTGCCCAAACTATCCCAATCAACAAGTGAAACTAAAATTATAATGGAAATGCACAATGCAAAACATTGTGATGAAAATGGATTGAATACTCCCACAAAGGCAATGTAATATGTTGAAAAGGATGGTTATACTCACCCTTAACATTGGAGTTGTTAAAAGACCCCAAGCAAAGAACTCTAGGAAGATGACAATTACTGCATGGTACACGCTAGGTCGGCCAATACCCTGTGGCTGCAAAGAAAAGAAGAGCGGGAAATTAATGTTAATGACCTTGTTAACAGTGCTGTACAAAAAAGTCGGTTTTCACTACTGTGTACAGTGAGAACCACTTTACAATTTCCCTAGAAAAATATCAAATCACCCCAAACTTTATATAAAAAAATCAAGATTAACCTAAATGTTACATGAAAACATTAGAGAAAATTATTTCTGTATTTCATGCCAGTGACTTCTAAAAATTAAAAGTCCAGCAAAATGGTTCTGGATTCCTGCTACACTATAAACAGGTAAAAAAACTCCCGTCTTTTAAAATATGCAAACTCCACATATTTCTATGCTGTATTTCTTTAGTTTAAAATTACAGCCTGTAAAAATCTACTGTAAAAGCTATAGACTTAAAAATCCCTCAATAAAATAAACCTGACAAACCTACAACATATTTCACTGATATTTAAGTAAACATTATCACGGACGAACAAGTTACTCAGAATTCAGTCACCCCAAAGTAGGAAAGTACTCCTAGAAAGTTCTTTGAATGTTCAGATTTATACCTCAACAATACACATTTTTTTCTGATTCACATACCTTTTTTTTTTAACAGTGTTCTACATTAGAATACAATAACAAAGAACAAGAAAGCTATTTAGTGAAAAGTAATCACTACTAAAAAGGTGCAATAATGCTGGAATGTTGCCATTCTCTCTCCATCTTCTCATATGGTTGCCTCAGTTCGAAGGGGACTTTCAAAGCTTGGCTTCCCACAGTGTGTCCTGTTACCCGTATGAGTAGGAAAGGAAATGTCCTAGTTTACCAGACAGAACTGCTGCTGTTTAATGAAATAGTTGAATAGCTGCAGTTTATTTTCAAAAATTTACCCTCTGGCTGCCTTATAAATTCTCACCAAATTTGCAGTTGCAACTATCTCTTAGTGTGCTGAGTGTGTTCAGCTAGGTCCATTCTTAAAAATGCTTACCACTGATTGGCTGTAACCTTACTGAGGATGATAACACGCTAGAATTAGAAAAAGTACAGTGTAAGCCATTGTTGTGGGTGGGGTAGTAGTTTTTCTAAAAAGAAAAGTGTTGAAATAAAATTATCTGCTGTTTGCATCATAAAGTTTATTTATACACAGATCAAAGTAGTCAATTTCAGCCCACTGTTTGCAACCAGATTAACCAAAAAAAAAAAAGAAATTAGTTAATATAAGAAGATGGTTACACAAAAATTTACATTAAGTCAACAGTTGTACAATGAATGATACAAAAGTAGCTGTAGGTCAAACATGTATAAGGTTTCCACAGGTATAGTAGAAATACATAGGCCGTTAAAGGCATTTAAACTGTATAAAAAGAAGTTATGTTCTTACCATAATGTTCCATGTATGTTGTCCTTCTCAAACTTTCTTCTCACTGTTGGGTCTCATCCAATGTGTCGGATCAGTCTTGGCCTTTCCAACAGCTCAAAGTTTTCAGCAAAGCTCATGGGCCTCCTTCCCTACCCATAATGCAGTTCCCAAACTACCTCAGATCTTGTTTGCCCACCCAGAAGGTAAAATAATGTATGCACACCAACTATGGTCTATTTCCTGGACAATGTCAATATGTTTGAGACTATGGAGATCCCAGAAACCAATGTCCACTCGGTCTTTCAGGAGTTCTGGAAGGGAGTTTGGGGGGTGGGTTGTGAGAATAAAAGTCGAGATGGACAACACACATGGGATGTTATGGTAAGAACACAACTTCTTTGTGTGTTGCTGTCAATCTCACCTTTATTCTTACTAATGGGACCGTGTCCCAAGCAATGCAATTCCTGGGTGGCTCATGGAAGTATATTCCTCAGAACCCACAGAACCAAAGAAAACCCTACTCCTGGAGGCCAAATCCACTTTGTAACAAATAATAAAGATATGCGACTTAGCCCATGTTGCTGCAGCACAGATACTGTCCCATGAAAGTCTTGCATGAAAAGCTGCTGAAGTAGCAAATGATCTAGTGGGGGTGTTCTTTGACAGGAAAGGAAGAGGTTTGCTTTTTGAGGAGTAGATGTAAGACATGCAAAGTGCGAGCCATCTAGACAATGTAACTTTTGAGACTGGTAACCCTTTACTGGTCTCAAAGTAAAATACAAAAAGTTGATCCGATTTCCTAAATTGTGAAGTCCCGTGCAAGTAGAAATGCAAATGTCTATGAACATCTAAAAAGATGTAGAGTGTATTTGCCTTTGTTTTGGTAATTAGAAAAGAACCAAAACCAACTTAAAAAAGCAATTCACTGGGTCCACACTATAAGCTCCATACCTCCACAGGAATAAACAGGACCAAAATTCTTATGAACACACACTATTCCAAACACAAAGAAAGTTAAGAGCTTCCGTCTCCCTCATCAAAACGGAGACTTCTTCAGAACCAAGTTATTATTCCCATAAGCACCTCTTATACAATAGGTATCATTTACATTCTAGTTGATTAGACAATTTACAAATTAAAAATTCTGTAATTAAAGTGATCCACACCGCTCCATAAACTGACAACTTAAAACATTTATGTTAAAAGTATAAAATGTTGAAGCTTTAAGAAAAATATACCATCTTACATAAAGAGTTCTCTTTTTTAACACTGGAGCCAACAGAATGTTCTCATTAATACTTGGTGGTGTGTTAGAGTTTAAATTTTATTATCCAAAAAGTTCTCAACTCCAACCGGAGCTCCCACCACCCACCTCAGACATTTAATGGAACTTGTTCTAAGATCCCAAATTTAAATCTAGTGAAGTCCTGACACTGTAAAAAGAGTGTTTATACAGTGAATTATTCAAATTACTCCTTGATATTGCGTACAAATGTTTGTAGATCCTTGTTCTAGGTTTTCTTTCTGTCTTACCTACCATTTTGTATGGAATTCAGATGGTTCACATATCTACGATTTTTGGATGATATATTTAAAATATGGAAGGAGTCAGATAACCAACCTGTAGTGTTTGTAGAGTATCTCAACAATATATGTACTTATTTTAAATTTACTTCCATGACCTCTGACACAACCATTAACTACCTGGATGTAGAAATCTCAAAGAACCAGGCAGCAGGTTGTTTTTCCTCAAAGATGTTCAGGAAACACACATTTTCTAATGACTACCTAGATTACAAAAGTTGTCACCCCAAATTCACCAAGCATAACATTTTTAAGGGGCAACTTGTTAGGGCAGCACGCATGTGTTCAGACACCAACAGTTTCCACCAAGAGATGGAAATTATTACAAACATGTTTAAAAACAGAGGGTACCACAAACAAAGTATTAGTACCCATAAGGGCTCAAATTTTGGACGGGTGGAGAACTAAATTCAAGCCCCTAATACGTGAAACTAATCTCGGTGGTACTATAAACAAGACAAAGAATTATCAACAAAGTGACAGTATGGTAATACCATTTGATGTAAAAGAAAAGGTGAGAGAAATTAAATCTAGAAACTGGACAATTTTGTAAGGGCAATTCTGATGTCCAAAAAATTCTAGGGAATGAGCCCAACTTTGTGTACAAGATGGGGAGGAATTTGAAATTAATATTTGAATACCTTGTCAAAATCATTTCCCTACTTGATAAAGGTACTACCAAGTGCGGGACATGCCGGCAATGCCCCTACATACTTGAATCTAATAATATAGTATTAAAGGAAATTGGATACAAGGTTAATCTGCACAAAGGAAATTATAACAGCAAGGGTATAATAAGAAGTTATGTACCTACCATAACGTTCCATGTTAGTTGTCTTCTCTCGCCTTCTTTCTTGCTTGATGGGTTCGGAGCCGATCCCTCGGCTCCGACTCGGCACTTGCTAAGCTCGAGAGTCACTTTTACCAGCTCGAGGCAGCCCCATATCCCATGATGCAAGGCGGTAAGTACCCAGATCTCGTTTGATGACAAAGGGCAAGAGCACCAAGCATAACATACTTCCCAAAGGAAGAAAGAAAACTACAGATGGAAGAAGGACCAGGTCTGAATGGTCTTCAGCATAACAGTTTCTTATAACAAGGTCTGTCCAGGCCAGGGGGAAGGAGGGAGGGTCGCAAGAAAGAAGGCGAGAGAAGACAACTAACATGGAACGTTATGGTAGGTACATAACTTCTTAATGTTAAGTTGTCAATCTCGCCTTCATTCTTGCTTGATGGGACCGTCCTAGCACCTCTATCCTGGGTGGCTCAATGGAACAAACTCTTGAGGACTGTAGAGCCAAAACTGGCTCTGTCCCTGGAGGCCAAGTCCAATTTGTAATGGGAAACAAAAGTGTGAGGAGTGGCCCAAGTGGCGCTGCACAAATAGTGTCTAAAGGAAGTCTAGCTTGAAAAGCTGTAGAAGTAGCTAAGCTCCTAGTTGAATGTGCTTTAGGTTTTGAGCACAGCTGTTTTCCCCTGAGCAGATAAATTTCAGAGATGACCAAGAAAGCCATCTAGACAAAGTCACTTTAGAAACAGGAAGGCCTTTTTATTATCCGCATAGGAAACAAAAAGTTGATCAGATTTTCTAAATTTTTGTTCTGTCCAAATAATATCTAAGTTGACGGTGGACATCAAGATAATGTAGCTTTTGTTCAGCTCTATCTGAATAGTTAGGAGAAAATACAGGGAGATCAATGGATTGATTCAAATTGTTCTTTGAAGCGACCTTAGGCAAAACGGTTGGGTTAGTTCTCAAAGATACTCTGTCTTTGTGAAAAACCAAATAGGGGGGTCGAACCTAAAGAGCTTGAAGTTCAGACACCCTCCTGGCCGATGTAATAGCCACTAGGAATAAAGTTTTCCAAGAAAGATATTTCAGGGAACAAGAAGCAGCTGGCTCGAACGGGGGAAGAATCAAGGATGTCAGCACTAAATTTAGATCCCACTGAGGAGGAGGATTCCTGATTGGAGGCTTTAGTAGGAAAATTCCTTTCAAGAAGGCCCTGCAGAGCCTATGGGACATAATATTATGATCTGCTATCCCGACATGAAAATTGGAAATAGCAGCCAATTGAACTCTGACTGTGGAAGAAGAGGAGCCTGCATGAAAAATCTCTGCTAAGAAGTCCAGGACTGCCTGAACAGGGGCAGTAAAAGGATCAATATTCCTGGCCTTAGCCCAATAAGAGAAACGTTTCCATTTGCTTGTATAAATCCTCCTGGTAGAGGATTTTAGCGAAGCTACTATGATGTCTCTAACTGGGTTAGAGATCAAAGGAAGCCTGGCTAAGGAAGGAAGTGGAGCAACCATGCTGTGAGGTTGAGAGAAGGGATTGACCGGTGCAGCTGACCCGATTGGTGAATCAGAAGATCTGGCACTGGGTCCAGATGCCACGGCTGCACCAAAAGGTGATGATGTAGGAACGGGAACCAAACTTGTCGAGGCCAGTAAGGGGCAATGAGAATCAATTTGGCTCTCAAAACGGTAGCTTTCTGGATAACCTGAGGGATCAGAGGAAATGGAGGGAAGGCATAAAGAAGTCCCTGGGGCCAATCCTGGGTCAGAGCGTCTCTGGGGGGATGGCCTGATGGAGGGAAGAGGCAGAAGAAGTCTGGACATTTGCTGTTTTGGGGAGTAGCAAAAAGATCGCAGCATGGACGACCCCATTCCAGAAAAATCTCTTCCGCTATAGATTGCTTGAGAGACCACTCGTGAGGCATGAGAATAGCTCTGCTCAATCTGTCCGCTACAATGTTGGTTTTCCCAGGGATATGCGTTGCTACCAGAAACCGATGAGAGGAGATCGCCCATTGCCATAGTCTGAGCGCTTCTCGACACAAGGGGTAGGACTTGGTTCCGCCCTGTTTGTTGATATACCAAACTACAGACATGTTGTCTGTGTGGACTGCAATTGTCCCTACGGGAAGAAAGTCGTTGAGGGCTTGCAACGTTAAAAGCACTGCTCTCATCTCCAGGACATTTATGTGCAGATGGTACTCGAACGGCTGCCACGTCCCATGAACCATCCTGCCCTGATAATGACCCCCCCACCCGATCAGGGAGGCATCCGTGGTGACAGTGGCTATCGGGGATGGGGGTACAAAGTACCTGCCTTGGTGAACCTGAGGAGATGTGATCCACCAAGCAAGATGCTCTTTGCATGTCTGTGTCACCAGAATCTGGTGACGCATTGGAAGTTGTTGGTATGACCATTGTGTGAACAGCATCCACTGAAGAAGGCGCATGTAGAATCGAGGCAGGGGAAGAAGAGTAATGGCCGCAGCCATGAGACCTAAAACCTTTAGAACCGTTCTGGCCTGTACTTTCTTGTTGGCCAGAATGATTCTGACATGACTCTGAATGTCTGAAACTCTTTGATCTGTAAGGGTAGCTGACATCCGAACAGTGTTTAAATTTGCGCCTATGAAGGTAATAGACTGGCAGGGCGATAAGGATGACTTTTCGAAGTTGATCGAGATGCCCAAATGAGAACAGAGGTTTATTGTGTAATCCCTGGCTTGTATAAGCTGATGCCTGGTGGTGGCTGACAGGAGCCAGTCGTCGAGATACGGAAACACCTGGAATCCTTGACGTCTCAGGTGAGCCGTGACCACTGCCATGCATTTGGTGAACACTCTGGGGGCTGTAGTGAGACCAAAGGGCAGGGCTCTGAACTGGAAATGACTGGACCCCAGCCGAAAGCGGAGAAATCTCCTGGAGCGTCTGTGAATCTTGATGTGATAGTACGCATCCTGAAGATCTATTGAGCACATCCAGTTGTCCTTCTGTAAGAAGGGCAGAATTGACTGAAGAGTGACCATTCGAATCTTGTCTTCCTGACAGACTTGTTGAGTCTGCTGAGATCCAATATTGGTCTCCAGTCTCCCATCTTTTGGGGACCAAAAGAACCTTGAGTAGATTCCGGCTCTGAATGGACTGTTGTAACTGGCGGAATGGGCCCTTTTTGCAGTAGTTTTGAGACTCCTAACTCTGCAATTTCCCTTGGGCCGGGTGGTACATCTGGAAGGGAACTTGAGGAAGGGACTTTCCTCGAAAGGAATTATGTAACCCTTGGATATGATCGACTGTACCCATCTGTCTTGAGTGAGGGAATGCCAGGCTTCTGGGTACAGTGATAATCTTCCCGACTGCCTCCAAGGAGGGATAGCCGGGCAACATCTCAGGGATGCTGAAAGGGCTTGTCAGAGAGAGGCTCTCTGTTTCCCTGGTTTTGGACCCCCTCTGCCTCTAGAGCGTCTGTTGTTGTTACCCCTCTGCCTCTAGGGGTAAACTGACCACGTGAATCCGGCGTGACTCCTTGGGATTTACGGAACCACATTTTCCCACCTTTCTGTCCTTTGGGATAAGGTCTAGAAGGGGTGGAAAACGGACTCCTACAGCAGAAAGAGTCTTGCCGTCCTGTTCGCACCTGGTCAAAGTTTCCTTCACCTGAGGGCCAAACAAAGCTGACCCATCAAAGGGAGAATTTGTGAAGGACGCCTTAAAGGGATCCATAAAATCACATAGCCGCATCCAGGCTTGGCGTCTAAGAGCCACACCTGTACCTGCGGCTCTACTCGCTCCATCAGCAGCATAAGATATTAGCCGCATGGAGGAGTTTGCAATGGAATTGAGGGTTCCTAGCTGCGAAGCAATTTTTTCTTGAGCCCCTGCAGCTGTAGGATCCTGAACTACTTCACCCAGCTCCTTAAGGATATCCCTCTGGAGTCTGGTGAAGTGACATAGGTAATTCAGCGAACATAGCAAAGGTCGCTGAGGAAAACATCCGCTTACCGTACCTATCCATGGTCCTAGAGTCCTTATTAGGAGGATGGACGGCAGGAAGGATCTGCAAGTTCCTTTTGGTGGCCGCAGCCACCACCATGGCATCAGCGGGACACCCTTAGTGAGGAATTGCTTGTCACACGGGCAGTGATAAATTCTGAAGGCCTCCTAGGGACTGGCTCTACAGAGTCAGGAGCTGCCCACTTCGTGCAATAACCTGCATAAGGGGTCGAAGGCGGAGACACCCAGGAGGTGGAGGGCCGAGATCCAAATGCCTCTAGGTATACTGACTCATCCTCAGAGGGATTGTTGGTGGGCCAGTTTCCCTCTGTTTAAGGAGTTCTAGGATGTCTGAGAAGGAGACATCCTCAGAGGGGATCTAGGGATCCCTCTGACTCATCAAAGTCAGTATCCAGTGACAGACTCGGGAGTCTACATGTTTCCTCTTACAAGTCCTCTTCCTAGGAGGATCTCCCGAAACATCAGGAGAATCCTCGGAAGAGGGGAAATTCCCAATGGGGAAACCTGAGGCGGAGGATCTCTGGGTCCTGTAGCAAGAGAAGTGGCAGAGATGTCAACAGGTACTATAGAGGGAGGAGCTACGGGAACAGACTGCTGACGGATACCAGTGGCCAGCACACTCTTCATCACCTCGAATGCTCCCTCCCAGGCAGGTCCGAGAGAACCCGTTCCAAGAACTAGGAACTCCAGGGACCACCGAAGGGAAGTCTCCGAGGCAGATGTCGGAGCCGAGCTCACCAAGGCCGAGGCTCCAAGGGGAAGAGCGGGTTCGGACAAAGGTCCGATGCCACTCACCCCCTCGGAGGAGACCATGGAAGCCCGACCACCGAATCCCTCTAAGGAAGGTCTCGAAGAGGAGATAAGAGTAGAGGCTGAAGGAACAGAAGGGGGTATCCATCCTCCAGCCGTAGCAGTAACCATTCCCGAAGACTCCAACTCCAAGCTCTGGGGTAGAGTTGAAGGAGGAACTGTAACGGGGTGTGGACCAACAGTCGTCTGTTGAGATGGACTATGTAACATTTGGGCCAGTACCTGTGACTTAAGTAATCTGCTGACCACTCTCTCTAGGTCATGGTCTGACAGTCTGGATGACCTTGAAGATCGGCTCCGATGGGTCCGTTCGAAGAAGAGGTGAAGCCGGAGCCGAAAGTATCGGCTCCAAGGAAGGAGACCTCGACCTCTTCCTGGAATGAGCCATCGGAACCGATACTATAGATCCTGTCGGCGCCGAAGACTTATCGGAGCCGACAGGAAGCTCGATGTATCGGCTCCAGCCAGACCCGACACAGCCACCAAAGTAACGGTGTCGGAGCCGATCGGAGCCGACACCGATGCCTGTGCCACATGGGTGTCGGAACCGATCGGAGCCGACACGAAGTGGTCGATGCAGATTCGGCACCGATAGCCATCGGTGCCGAAGGCTTTAAGCCAGAATCGGCTCCAGCCGAGCCGATCTCGACTCGAGCAGTCGGGCCGAGGCCGCAGGCTTAGACACAGAAGCCTGGGCCTTGGAAGATTTAGCTGATTTTGATGGAGCCGACTTAGCCGGAGAGCCCTCCGGCTTAAGAAGGCCCCTAAGTATCAGCTTGTTGCGTCTTTCCTGCAGGACTCTCTGGCTGAAGGAATGACAAATAGCACAGGAGTCCTGCAGGTGAAGAGGCCCCAGGCAATACAGGCAAGAAGTGTGACCGTCTGTCAGAGACATCTTCTGACAGCACGAGTCACACTTCTTAAAACCTGAGACCCTCTCCTTTGACATGGTGCTTACAAAACACACACACACACACACCAGTCAAAAAATTAACTTAAATAAAATACCAAAAGGTATTCCTATAAAACAAACACACACACCCTAACAGGGAGGGGATGGGATGGGAAAAGTTTGACTAAAAAAAATTAGAAGAGACAGGGATTTTCTGTCAGAAAATGTAAATAATTAACTTATAACTAACAATTAAGGGTTTTTTTTACAAAAAGGGGCTTGAATATCAAAAAAGTGAATCACTTACCAGGAGCTGGTAAAAGGAGGACCTCATAAGCGAAGCGGCAAACGAGATCTGGGTACTTACCGCCTTGCATCATGGGATATGGGGCTGCCTCGAGCTGGTAAAAGTGACTCTCGAGCTTAGCAAGTGCCGAGTCGGAGCCGAGGGATCGGCTCCGAACCCATCAAGCAAGAATGAAGGCGAGATTGACAACTTAACATTTTACATTTCAATCTGCCAAACTTGTGGCAGTTATTATATAGGTAAGACAGAAAGAAAACTTAGAACAAGATCTATAAACATGTATGCAATATCAAGGGGTAATGTAAATAATTCACTGTATAAATACGCCTTACAATGTCAGTACTTCAACAGATTTAAATTTGGGATCTTAGAACAGTTCCATTAAATGCCCAACGTGGGTGGTGGGAGCTCAGGTTGGAGTTAAGAGAACTTTTTGGATAATAAAATTAAACTCTATCACACCACTAGGTATTAATGAGAACATTCCTTTGGCTCCAGTGTTAAAGAGAGCTCTGGATGTAACATAGCACTTTTCTTAAAGCTTCAACATTTTATACTTTTAACATAAATGTTTTAAGCTGTCAGTTTATGGAGCGGTGCGGATCACTGATTACAGAATTTTTCATTTGTAAATTATCTAAATTAACTAGAGAATGTAAATGACACCTATTATATAAAAGAGTTGCTTATGGGAATAACTTGGCTCTGAATTCGTCTTGGTTTTAGTGAGGAAGATGAAAGCGCTTAACTTTCTTTGTGTTTGAAATATAGTGTGTTCATAATAATTCTGGTCTTGTCATTCTTATGGAGGTATGGAGTTTATGGTATGGACCCAGTGAATTGCTTTTCTAAGTTGGTTTTGGTCAAATATACTGGCAATTTCACCTGCAGGATTTAATTAGAAAAGAAAATCGGTAACTCAATAGTTTGGTTTAGACTGCCTTCCAACACGACCTTGGGGAGAAAGGAAGGATTGATATGTAATGACACACTCTCCTTATGAAAAATTAACCATGGCCGTTTGGATGATAGAGCCTGTAGTTCTGATACTCTTCTAGATGAGGTGAAAGATACCAAGAAATGTGTTTTCCAAGACAAGAATTTTAAATCGCATGTCGCTGAAGGATCAAATGGACAGTGAATATTTGTTAAAATCAAGTTAAGATCCCAGGGTGGAGTTCTTATATGGAGGTCTGATCACTGGTGTTAGCTTTAAAAAGCTCTGCAGAGTCTGTGTGACATGAGAGAAGAAACATTTTCACCTACATGATAATTTGAAATTGCAGCCAATTGGACTTTAATAGTAGATGCAGCCGCATCTTCATGAAATGGTTTTGCCATAAATTCCAATATAGAATGAATGGGAGCAGAAAAGGGATCTATCTACCTGGTTATCTTCATGAAATGGTTTTGCCATAAATTCCAATATAGAATGAATGGGAGCAGAAAAGGGATCTATCTACCTGGTTATCAGTCGCACAGATAACAAATCTATTCCATTTACTCTTGTACATCTTACATGTGGAAATTTTATGGGATGACAGCAGGAAATGCTTTACCAGAGATGACACACAAGGAAACTTGGCAATCAAGGGAACTAGAGCAGCCAAGCTGTCAACTTGAGGTTGTGAAGGCTGGTATGTGCCATTCCTGATAGATGCGCCTGTAAATCTGGAAGTGGGTGCAGAATTAGAAGTTATGTACTCACCATAACGTTCCATCTGAGTAGGTGTATTCATTTGTCTGCAACCTGTGGGTTATGGAACCGATATCGGATCCGAACCGGCATGGTTTTCCAGCTATGGATCCAAGCTCTCAGCTCCTCCCCTCACCCATAATGCCCTGCTCTACCCTCATGACCTCAGATCGAGTTTGCCAACAGCAACAACACCCTGAAAAGGGTAACAGATAATATGCAGGAAACTGAAAGGCCAGGGGGATAGGAGGGCGGGATGGTTGCAGACAAATGAATACACCTACTCAGATGGAACGTTATGGTGAGTACATAACTTCTAAATCTGAAGTAGGAGATTCATTTGTCTGCAACCTGTGGGACAGAGTCCCCAGCTACCTGAATCTTGGGCGGCCATCATGGAAGGATATTCAAGCACCGGAGCCAAATGATGCTCTACCCTAGATGCAAGATCCAACTTATAGTGGGAGATAAAAGTATGAGATGAAGCCCACGTGGCTGCAGCACAAATATCATCTAGAGGAATCCTAGCCTTGAAGGCTGCCGAGGTAGATACTGACCGGGTTGAATGGGCATGAACACCCTCGGTGCGGGCCTTCCTGAAGCTTGATAAGCCAATAAGATGCACTGTGAAATCCAGCGTGACAGAGAAACTTTAGAAATTGGCTTGCCCAAATTGAATTTTGCAAAGGAAATAAACAACTGGTCGGATTGCCTATGACCAGCCGTCCTGTTTAGATAAAATCTAAGTTGCCTGTGGACATCTAATGAGTGAAGCTTATATTCACCTTTGTTCTCATATTTAGGGAAGAAAACAGGGAGGTTAATGGACTGATTAATGTTTGCTTCAGAAGCGACTTTAGGAAGGAAGGACGGGTTGGTCCTTAGGTAGACACGGTCCGGATGAAATACCAAGTAAGGAGGTTTAGCTGATAAAGCTTGAAGCTCTGAAACTCTCTTGGCCGATGTAATGGCTACCAAAAAGGCTGTCTTGTAAGACAAGAATTTGAGATCCACCGTAGCCGCTGGTTCGAAGGGGTGGTCAAGGCCTGGAGAACCAAAGAGAGGTCCCAAGGAGGAACCGCTTGTTTTACAGGGGGCCTGAGAAGAAAAGTACCTTTAAGGAAAATTTTACACAACTTGGCTGACATAAGAGGATTAGAGTCATGGCCAATGTGATAATGAGAAATTGCCGCCAGTTGTACTTTGACTGTGGAACTGCTGGCACCATCGTTAAAAAGAGTGGTTAGAAAGTCAAGCACTAAGGGAGAGGAACCGTGAAGGATTCAGGCCTTGCCGCTCCGCCCACAAAGAAAACCGTTTCCACTTGCTGCGGTAGACCTTCCTAGTGGACGGTTTATGAGCTGCCACCAGAATTGCTTTAACAGGTGACGAAATACCGAGTCCTGATCAAGAGTGGAACTGGAGCAGCCAAGCGGTCAGCTTCAGGTTGTCCAGATTCGGAGGAGGTATGCAGGATGGATGGGATATCAGATCCGAATGGGATCTAGAATCCAAGGAGGATTCACCGAGTGAGACCTTAGGAAGGGGAACCAGATCTGTCGAGGCCAAACGGAGCAATGAGAATCATTCTGCAACCCACCCGAGAGGCTTTCTGAAGAACTTGGAGCATCAGAGGCAAGGGTGGATAAGCATACAGAAGACCGGGTGGCCAAGCATGCACCAGAGCGTCTCTTGGGAACCTCCGGGAGGTATCAGAGCGAAAAAACTGTCGCACTTGGTGTTTGAGGGAGAGGCAAAAAGATCGCATGAAGGAGTTCCCCACCGTGCGAATATGCGTTCCGCTACTTGACAATTGAGAGACCACTCGTAAGGGGTCAGAATGGTGCGACTGAGCTTGTCCGCCAGGATGTTGGACCGACCGGAATGTGCGTTGCTATTAGAAAGCGGTTGGTGGAGATTGCCCATTCCCAAACTCTCATGGCTTCTCGACAAAGAGGGTAAGACCTTGTTCCCCCTTGCTTGTTGATGTACCAGACCACAGACATGTTGTCCGATTGAATCGCAATTGTTCCCAAGGGAAGAAAGTCCTGAAGTGCTAGCAACGCTAAGAGCACTGCTCTCATCTCTAGAACGTTGATATGCAGTAAGGTCTCTGAATCGTTCCACGTGCCTTGGACGGTCCGGCCCGCAAAATGCCCCCCCCACCCGAGGCGGGAGGCGTCCGTGGTCACCGTGGCGAGAGGGGGAGAAGCACAAAATGGGCGGCCCCCGTGGAGATCTGGGGAGTGAAGCCACCACAAGAGGGACCGCTTGCAAGCCTTGCTGATCGCAATGGGATGATGCATAGGGAGAGCAAGGTATGACCACTGTACTAAGAGAGTCCACTGTAGGATGCGCATATTGAGCCTGGCAAGAGGGAGAAGTGCTATAGCAGACGCCATGGACCCTAGAGCCCTCAGGACCAACTCCGCCGGAACAGAACTCGAGTGGAGAATGGCCCGCACCTGGAGCTGCAGATTTTGAACTCTGTCCGCAGTGAGGAAGGCTCGTAAACTCCTTGTGTCTAGCCTGGCCCCTATAAAATCTAAGAGCTGTGTGGGCGCCAGGTTGGATTTCTTTGTATTTATTGTAATGCCCAGAAAGGGAGCAAGATGGAGAAAGGAGTCTCGTGCCAATAATAGTAGATGCCTTGTTGGGGCGGTAAGAAGCCAGTCGTCCAGGTAGGGAAAGACCTGCACCCCCTGAAGCCTCAGGTGGGCCGCTACCACTGCTAATACTTTGGTGAACACCCTGGGGGCTGTGGTGAGACCAAAGGGAAGGACCCGGAACTGGTAGTGACTGGCTCCCAGCGCCTGTCCATCAGGATGTGGTAGTACGCATCCTTGAGGTCTATCGAGCACATCCAGTGATTTTCTCCCAGAAGGGGGAGAATAGATTGCAGAGTGACCATTCGCAATTTTTCTTTGGGGACTGCCAGATTCAAGAGAGAAAGGTCTAGAATTGGTCTTAGTTCCCCGTCTTCTTTGGCACTAAAAGAATCTGGAGTAGAACCCTGATCCGATCTGGTCTGGGGGGACGGGCTGGATGGCTCTTTTCTTTAGCAGATGGCCAATTTCTGCCAAAGCGGCCTCCCGTTGACCGGGTGGAACGTCTGGGAGGGACTTCAACTTTGGAAAGTGAAGAAAAGGGATGCGATATCCTCTGGATATGATTTGGAGAACCCAGCGGTCTGATGTTATGGACTCCCATGCCGCTAGGTGCCCGAAAAATGTCCCCCGACTGCCTCCAGAGTGGAGCAGTCGGGCAACCCCTCAGGGTTGCTGCGCGGGCCGTTCAGAGAAAGGTTCCCTGGACCCGAAGTTTCTGGGAGCCCCTCTGCCTCTAGGGCGGCGTCCTCCCTGTCCTCCTCTGCCACGGAGGACTGGTTGTCCGGAGCAGGCTGGGACTGCTGCGACTTCCGGAACCACATCTTCTTCTGACCCTTTTGGTTCCTAGAGTAGGGCCTCTGGGGTGCAGAGAAGCGGATTCCGACGGCAGACAGCGTCTTCCAGTCCTTCTCGCTCTGGGTCAACGTTTCGCGAACGGTTTTGCCAAAGAGAGCAGAACCATCAAAGGGGGCGTTCGCAAATGACGCTTTGAAGGGCTCAGAAAAATCGCAGTGACGGAGCCAGGCCTGACGTCTAGTGACTAGGCCTGCCCCTGCGGCTCTAGCGGCGCCTTCCGTAGCGTGGGAGAGTAGCCGCATAGAGGTATTAGTAACTGACCTAAGAGTGTCCATGCGGGTGGAGTGCAGCACCCTGTCCTCCTCCGACATGGACTCTGGGGGAGATGCAGCGTATTCTTTAATGAGATCTCGCTGCATCCTAATGACGTGTGCCAAGTAGTTCAGCACCCTTACCGAGAAGATGTTTATATGCAAGTGAACCTTGTGTTCTTGCAAGGTTGTCTTATATGATAATGTCCCCCACCCTATCGGGGAAGCATCCGTGGTCACCGTGGTTTGCGGTTGAGGGAAAGGAAAGGGATGGCCCTGAGACAATGATGGAAAGTGAACCCTGACACACTGATGGAGAGTGAACCCACCACTCAAGATCCTTCTTGCAAGACCTGGTTGTAAGAATTTTGTGAGACATTGAAATGTCTAGAATCACTCATGTGTAGAAAGCAACCATTGCAGAATCCTCAGGTGTAGGCGTGCTAGAGGGAGGAGTAAAATAGATGCTGCCATCTTTCCCAAAGTCAGTAGTATTTGCTTCACCATGGCTTGCTTTTTTCTGATAAGTTGCCTAACATGTAGGCAAATGCTGAGTACTCTGTCTAGTGCAAGTCGCAGTACAAGGTCGACTGCATTTACTTCTGCATCTATAAAGGTTAAATTTTGAGACGGCTCTAAGGAGGATTTGTAGTAATTTATGGTATTTCCTAGTTTGGAGCAAAGCTGAAGTACATGATCTCTGGCTTGTAGCAGAAGCCTGGTAGGGGCGGTTATGATCCAGTCATCCAAATATGGGAACACTTGAATTCCCTGGCATCTGAAGTGCGCCTCCACTACTGCCATGCATTTAGTGAATACTCTGGGGCTTTAGTGAGACCAAAGGGCAGAGCTCAAAACTGGAAGTGACTGACTCCCAGCCAGAAATGCAGGTACCTTCTGGATAGCCTTTCCATCTTGATATGATAGCACACATCCTGAAGGTCTATAGAGCATATCCCAGTTGTCTTTTTGCAAGAATGGAATTATAGACTGCAGTGTTATCATCTGGAACTTGATTTCTTCACTGATTTGTTCAGTTTGCTAGATTCAGTATTGGTCTCCAGTCCCCTGTTTTCTTTGGAACTAAAAATAATCTTGAGTAAATTCCAGATCCTCTGATCTGTGGGGGGCTTTTTGAATGACTGTATTCCTTAGCAACTTTTGAATTTCTAACATTGCTTCCTCCTGTTGACTGGGTGGTACATCTGGAACTGAATTGTTTGCAGGAGCGTGGCAGGAAAAGAGAATTATATAACCCCTGGATATTATGTGTTGCACCCATTTGTCATCAGTGATTATCTGCCAGATTTTGAGGTTCAAAGACAACCGACCCCCGACTGTCTCCACAGATGAACAGTCAGACACTCCTTCAGGAACACTGTAAGGGTCTACTAGAGAAAGATTTCCTAGACCCCTGATTCTGCAAACCCCCTTTGCCACGAGAACGTTATCTTCTGTTATCGTCCCTCTCCCCTCTGCCTGTGGGGGAACTACTACCCTGTGTGCCCTGGTAAGATCACTGAGATTTCCTGAACCACATTTTCCCACTACCCCTCTGACTCTTTGGATATGGTCTAGTGGATGTAGAAAAATGTACTCCAACAGGTAGATATGGTCTTACCTCTTGCTCACACCGAGTTAGCATTCTTTAACTTTTGGCCTGAAGTGAAATGAGCCATTGAAGGACACAGTAACAAAAGGAAGATTTAAAGGACACCGCGAAATCGCAAAGGTGCATCCAAGCCTGCCTCCTTATAGAGATGCCTGATACTGCTGCCCAACCTGATCTATTTGCTGCATAAGAAATGAGCCCCATGTAAGAGTTACCTGAATTGAGGGTAGACAAATGTGCACTGATTTTATCCACCGACATCAGCTACAGCTCCTTGGAGAGAGTCTGATAACTCTTTCAACAGGTCTCTCTGTAATCTGGTGAAGTGCATAAGGCAATTCAGCAATCTCAATGTGAAAGCCGCTGAGAATAGATGCGCTTCCTGTATCCATCCATAGTCCTAGAATCCTTAGGAGGATGTATAGTGGAACTAGTTTTGGAAAATTCCTTCTTCGTGGCCACCACCACGACCATGGCATCCACTGCTACACCTTTTGTGAGGAAAGCTTGATCCTTGGGGGCTATGATGTACTTAATTTGGCCTTCTAGGAGTGGGCTCTATGGAGTCTGGGGTCTCCCAAGCCTTTAGAGATATTATACAAGCTTGTCAAATGGTGGAATCACCCAGGATGTTGAAGGGCGGGATACAAAGGCCTTCAAATATACAGACTCCTCAGTAGAAGGGGACGAGGACTGCCAATCACCTCTCTGTTTCGGGATTTCTAGAATGTCTACAAAGGAGACATCTTCAGAAGGCAATCATGAGGACCCTTCTGCTTCATTGAGGTCAGTATCCACAGTGACTGACTCCTGCAGTGAGTCCAGATGCTTCCTCTTGCATGTCCTCTTCTGAGGAACTTCTTCAGTGGGGTATTCTGGAGAAGCTTTGGAAGGGGGGGGTCCCTGGGGAGCATCCTGAGGCCTTGTACCCCTGCTGTCTTGTGGACGACAGTGAAGAGGAAGAGACACCTGTGCTGAATAGGGAGGAAGCTCTGATGGAGACTGTCTCAGACTGAGGGGCAGTCATTACCCTCCTCAAAACCTCAAAAGTAGACCACCCCTGCTCTGAGGAAATCTCCAGCTCTACAACAAAGATGTCAGACCAGAGAGAGGGCTCTGAGCCAGAGACGGAAACTCTGAAAGTAAAGTTGTGTACAATTACCATAAATGTAGATGTTAGAGTAGATTCACTGTTGCAGTCATCACTTTTGGGTTTTCGGCTTGCAGTAGCCCTCAGCTGGACTGATTAACAAAGTGTTGGGTCCTGCATCAGTTGATGTCCCTTCTTCCACAACGTCAGGTCGTCAGGGGTATAAAACATGCAGCTGACGCCATTACATCAGTTTTTCTTGCCCCGGATATCAGGTGCTTCCATAATGGGAAGCAATTAAATCTATAAATATACAAGGTAATACCTCCAACAAAAAAGCAAATACACCCAAAAAGCTTTTAAAGACAGCAAAGGAAAGTAGAGGTATATCCAAAATAATAAGGGGGCTGGAGGGATGGTAACCAGGACTACAACAGTGAATACACTCGAACATCTATATTTATGGTAAGTGTACACAACTGTACTATGTTCTTCGTGTTTCACTGTTGCAGTCATCACTTTTGGATAGATTCCCAAAGCTAAGGGTGGGAGGAGGAGGAATTTAAATGGAATTAGGACCAGCTAAAAAGCCCAGCAAGACTGCAGTGGCAAAGCCAGCTCTGGATTTAGAGAAAATTGGCAGATGGCAATGCTTGGTTAAAGTATGTGCAGAACTCCAGGTAGCAGCTTCTATATGTCCCTGGTAGGGACGCCTCTGAGAAAGGCTGTAGAGGTAGATGCAGCCCTGGTAGACTGGGGTCTGATCCCCTGTGGGATAGGTTTTCTGTGGTATTTGTAGCAGAAATGAACGCAATGGCCTATCCATTTGGAATTTTTTTGCTTTGAAACAGCCTTCCCCTCTGCCCCTGCAGCAAATGCCACCAGCAGTTGATTAGATTTCCTTTGAGGTTTAGTTATGTCCAAGTAGAGTCTAAGTTGTCTATGCACATCTAAAGAGTGCAGAATCCGTTCCCCTTGGTTCTGTGGCTTAGGAAAGAAGGTTGGAAAATGTATGAACTGATTAAGGGCCACACTGGATACCACCCTGGGCATGAAGGAGGGATTGGTCCTGAGGGACACCCTGTCCGCATGAAAGATGATGAAAGGCTCCACTGCCATGAGGGCCTGTAATTCAGATACCCTTCTTGCTGAAGTGACTGCTAAAAGGAAAGCTGTTTTTCAAGAAAGGAATTTTAAATCCGCAGTGGCAGCTGACTCAAAAGGAGGAAGGGTGAGCTTTTCCAATACAAAGTTTAGGTCCCAAGCTGGAATTGGAGCTCTCCTGGGTGGTCGTAGATTCTTGGCCTCTCTGAGGAACTGCTTGAGCAGTGGATGAGTGAAGAGGGGTGGTTCTGTGTTATAGCTGAGATGGCGGAGGTGTGAATTTTGATGGAGGAGAAAGACAGGACCTTATGAAGCATCTCAGTTGTAAAATCTGAGGTAAATTGGGCACTGCTGAGCTCATCCCTTGAGATTGGTTCCAGGCACAGAATCTTTACATTTTTCAGCGTAAGACTTTCTAGTACTAGGCCTCCTTGCCTCTAAAATGATATCCATCACTGGTTTACTGAGGGGTGGAAAAGGAGAAATTATATAATTAGCCAGGCTGCTAGATTCTGTGTTTGAAGTTGAGGGTGCAGAATTTGGTTCTCCTGCTGAGACAATAGAGTAAGAGTCTGAGGCAGGTGCCATAGGGCCAACAGTGACACACTGCGCAAGAGGGGGTACCAGTGTTGGTGTGGCCAGTCTGGTGCAATCAAATTCATCCTTGGTTTGTCCCGTTTGATCTTTACTAGTACTTTGGAGAGCAGAAGTAGAGGGGGAAAGGCATGAACGGATAGGTTTTTCCAGCGCAAGGACAGAGCATCCACATTCCAAACTTGTTTGTGGGGAGTCCTTGTGCAGAATTTGTCCAAATGGTAGTTTTGGGGGGAGGCAAACAGGTCTATATCTGGGCTCCCCCATTTGCTTGTCAACATGTTGAAAATCCTTGGTTCCAGTTTCCACTCATGTGGGTCCATGAGGTTTCTGCTTAGTTCGTCTGCCAGTGTATTTAGTTTTCCTGGCAGGAATTGAGCTTGTAGATGGACTTGGTAGCTCAAGGTTGTGTTCCACAATGCCATGGCTAATCTGCAGTGGGGGTAAGAATGCGTACCCCCCTGCTTGTTTATGTACCACATAACAGTGGTGTTTGTCTTTATCATTAATTGTTCTGGAAGAATGTGGTCCTTGAATGCTGTCAGAGCATTCTGTACAGCTAACATTTCTTTTTGATTGATATGCAAGTGCATTTGACTTGGGTTCCATTTGCCCTGAATGCACTTCCCTACCGGGTGGGCCCCCATGCATAATCTGATGCATCTGTTGTTAAGGTTTGGGTGGCAGGGGGGAGTGTGAATGGTAGTCCGCTGTTCTGGTGGCAAGCCTCTGCCCACCAAAGGAATTCTAGGCGTAGGCAATGTACGATAGGAATCATTGCTTCTAGATCCTGTGAATGTTGACACCATAGGCTTTTGAGATACCACTGCAGTTTCCTCATATGCAGCCTTGCATATGGAATTAGAAGAATGCAAGGCTTGCAGAATTTGCCTTGCAGATAACTGGGTTTTTGTGGCCATTTGTTTGAAGTAGGTTGTCAAATGAATCTGTTTCTCTGGCATGGGGAAAGCCATCTGGGAAGTTGTATTCAAGCTTGCTCCCAGGAATATAATTTGTTGACAGGGCACCAGGTGCGATTTCTTTTTGTTTATGGTGTACCCCAGACACGTCAGTACCCTTTGAACAAAGACCAGATGTTTCAAAAGTATGTCCTGGCTTTCTGCTTGAATTAGACAATCGTCCAGGTATGGGTATATTTGAATATTTCTTTGTCTGCAGAATGCAATGACTGGAGCTAGGCACTTTGTGAATACCCTGGGCGCAGTAGATAAGCCAAAGGGCAGTGCAGAGAACTGATCGTGCATGTAGCCTGCTTTGAAGCGTAGGTATCTTCTGCAAGACTCCCTGATAGGGATGTGCAGGTATGCTTCTCTTAAGTCTAGTGTAGCCAACCATGCACCTTTGCCTACCATAGGAAGCAGCTGGTGAAGAGTCAGCATCTTGAATTTTGGAATCACCAGAAAGGTATTTAGAGTAGAAAGGTCCAAGATAAGGACATAATATATTTTCTTTTCTGGGTACCAGGAAAAGTCTTGAATAGAACCCTTGTCCCTTTTCCTCTTCTGGTACCAACTGAATAGCCCCCATGCTTAAGAGAGAGTACTTGTTTTTGGACCTCTGCCCACTGATTTGGGGGTAGATCTGGCCACCCGTTTGGTGTTGGTAAGGTGTGGAAGTGAAATCTGCATCCTTGGGGCACTATTTTAAATCCATTTGTCCTGGGTGATGAGTTGCCAGTTTTTGGCCTGCAGACCAATCTTTCCGCCTAAAGGAGCATTCAGTTGGGAAGTGCTTGGAAGTTTTAGAAGCAAGTCATTGAGACTGTTTTCCATAGGGTGGAGTCTTACTACTCCCTGATTTGGGAGCAGAAACCCCCCACTGCTAAGTCTTGTGTGTCCCTTGGGACTGAAACCTGGGGTTTGTGCTATATCTGGGTTTGGCTTGAGAAGACCTGGAAGGGGCTGGAAAGGACCAATTCCTAGAGGGCCAGTGCCTACTAAATCTAGGAGGCTGAACTTGTAAGAAATATTTAACAGTCTGCATAGATTTAGCTTTATCTTCCATCTTTTTAAGAATTTCCTCAGCCTTGTTGCCAAACTGGTGGTCCTAGTTTAGAAGAGCATCCAACAATTTAGCTTTAACATGATCAGGTAAAGATGGCTCCTTGAGCCAAACATGCCTTCTGAGTACAGACCCAGTAACAGCAGCCCTGCAAGAGGCCTCTAAAGAATCAAATCCACATTGCAAAACATGTTTTCCAACCTGTTCAGCAGAATGCATTAAATCCTGTAATTCTTTATTTTCCGCACAGTCAGGAATCAACATCATTTTCTGTTTAAGCAATCCAATAACATGTTGTTGATACTTTAACACATGAAACTGGCAGTTTAAAGCTCTAATGGCCAAGGTTGCAGAAGTGTAAACCTTTTTACCCCATCTATCCAGCACCCTTGAGTCTCTATCAGAAGGGGTAGGATTTTTAGCAGTAGAAGCCTTAATGCCCTTGGGTCCTTGTGAAATAGTCTCTGGATCCGCAACAGGATTTTTAAAAAGGAACTTGTGAGAATCAGGAACCCTGTAATATCTGTCAGGTTTTCTGGAAGCAGGCAGCAAGGAATCAGGGGCCAAACTAGATTCCGAGAAAGCATCAATAATGTCTAGTACAGGAGGAATAGTTAAAGGCCTATGCTGAGGCAGGTGTAAGAAATCCCTAAGCCTCTTCTTTGAATCAGAAAAATCCTGGCTTTCCCAGTGGAAAAACTCCCTTAGAGAATGAAAGGTTTCACCAAAAGAAAAATCCTCTGGAGGGGAAGCTGAGGGAATAGAGTCCTCTGCATCAGAATCCTCATAAGTAGACAAGGGCAAATCCAGATCATCAGAAGAATCAGAAAAATCAGAATCCTGGTCACAGGAATCGTAAAGAACTTCAGTCCTAGGTCTCTTAGAAAGGGGAGGCTGGCTTCCCCTAATTAGAGTTATAAGATCTTCGGCCATTCTTACCATTTGTTTTTTAGGCATAGAGGCCTGAGCATGCGACCTGGGCATCGTTTTTTAGGCATGGTTCTAGATTTAGGCCTGAAAGAAGAAGGAGGCATTCGTTTAATATGCAAGTCCACAAGCCTGAATACACTCTCAGAAGCCGGTGCCTGCACAGCGGCTCCAGACCCATGCAAGTTAACAGACATCTGTAGGTTCAATAGTTGAAGCATCTCGCTGCATACCGGACTCCGAATGGGTCTCAGTAGAGGCCTGCGAATTAGAAGTAGCAGACATCAGGGGCTGCGAAAGCACCTCACTGATTACCGGCGAACTGGCGACTGGCTTAAGAGAAGCATCGTCGGCAGTTTTGGACCTCGGCGGCCTATCTCTGTCTTTACCCTTGAGTTTTTTCAGAATCCCGGTAGTCGGATGGCTAACCGACGACATTTCTGGATAATTAAACAGAGAACCGAAATATTTAGAGGTAAAAATATACAGACTGCGGATAGAGCGTTGATTAAACAAAGCACAAAACTGACAGCAAGGTACGTCGTGGTCAGGGCCTAGGCAAAGAATGCAGTACAAATGAAAATCTTTATGAGGTATTTGCTTTCCACAAGTAATGCAATTATTAACTTTTACGGACATCGGTAAGGAGCAAGAAAAAGTTTCCCCAATGGAGTACTTAGCTTTAGTTGAAGACTTCGGTTCTGAAACTCGAAAATGAAAATTTCAGGAGTCGGCCAATCAACACTTGCAAACTGCTTCTGCTTCGGGCACCGCACAGCAAGAAAGACTGGTGTAATGGTGTCTGCTGTATGTTTTATACCCCTGACGACCTGACGTCATGGAAGAAGGGACAGCAACTGACGCAGGACCCAAGACTTTGTTAATCAGGCCGACTGAGGTCTACTGCAAGCAGATAACCCAAAAGTGATGACTGCAACAGTGAAACACGAAGAACATCTGCTCTGCATCTGATACCCAACTTCTCCAACAAAAAGCCCAAGAATCCTTTAGAGAGATAGAAAATTGGCTAAATAAATCCCAGCCATACGTCTCAACCTGGAAACATCAAAAATCTGGACAAGGCCCATGAAAAATAGGTACAAATCTGTACTCTGATTAACATAAAATTTGCATACATAATTATGTAACCACACCTGTTCCGATGGGATTGTGGGATACCAACTTTCAAATGTAAACTGAAGAACAGACTACCAAAATATGGCAACAGAGTCCCCCTGCAGCCATTCTAATGTCCCATTACCTGGTTATTTTGCCCATTAACCATAAACACTAATGTGTGCACACTGCTTTACTAATACAACGATTATTTGGATTTTATTTTTACATTTTACAGCCCAGTGCACAAACATCAATAGACATCTGCTAAACAAAACACTGTCGCACAATGAAAATGGACTAGGCATTAAAACACCTCTGCCCTTGAAACTCACATTCATTGAAACAGCACTGAAACCAACACCACATTCAAAGAAAATGCATTTGGCCAGTGGTGGACAAAGATTATCTTCGGGCGGTTTTCAAATCATTGGCCCCTTGCATACAAAACAAGAAACATACATGTTTTCTTTGATACACCTACCTGACTTTATTAAATTATATTCCTTGTAAAATACAGCACACTTGTTAGACAGAGCTCATTTTACATTTATTCTTTGAACATTTTTCCAGTAAGCTGTAGGCAGTGAAACAAAATGCATGAACCAATGACAAAACTGCCAAGTTCAGAACATTCCCATCATAAAAGTCTACTTCCAGTGTGTCCACACACCCACACTATAAATAGAATGACAGTAGTGTAAGCCATAGACATCTTGCACAGCTTCTCGCACTTATTTTCAATTTATTTTTTTTGGGAGAGTACAAAAGGCCAAAAACCAGGGACACATTTTAAACATTGCTTGTACAATTTTGGAAAGTTGCTAGAATAAAATGCTGTGTTACCACCATGCATTTCACTGGCAAGTCTCGAACCCAGGATCCTGTACACTACAGTCAGAGCAACATACCACTATGCCAAATCATCAGTTTCATGAAAAACAGGAAGTCTGAAACTTAAATGGCTATCATTTAGTGAATTCAGTTCTCAGTTCTCACCACAGCTCTCTACCTCTTTGCACAAAAAGCCTGGACAAAGACAATAATGGGGGAATACAGCCCAAAAATAGGGACACATTTAAAATACTGATCTTATAAACTTAGAAAATTGCTAGAATAAAAGGTTTTGTGTTACCATTTATTTTCTGAAGAGTATGAAGTCTGAAATTCAAATGCATGTCATTATTTAATGAATTCAATCCTGCACTGCAGTGATTTTCCACAAAAATCCTGAAAACCACATATTTTATGAGGAACAGTCTCAGATATTTATTATTTATTTATTTATTTAATTTTACATTTGTTGACCGGGCTAGTCCAGCTGGATCGATGTCCATTTTTAGTGGAGGCCCGGGGAAAAAAGCTCCACTGGTTAAAACAAGATTAGAAAATACAAATACACATAAAACAAAAGCATTAAGCATAAAGGATAAGAAGATTTTAGTATAGGTAATACACATCTAAGAGTAAAAAATATCCAAAACAAGAAAATATTTGAGTAAATGGTTAACGACTTTCAATACGAAATTTGATAGTATCTAGTCATATAGTGTATCAATACATTGTTTGAAAAAATGGTAGGCAATTTTTTTTTTTTTTTTTTTTTAATACAACATATATGAGTTCAGTAATATCTACAAAGATATTATGTCAGAGGAAGTCAGTCAGGATTTCATAGAAGAGAAGTAAGAATTGTGGTAGAGGAAATGAAGAAGGCAGGTTAGTCAGGGTTGGTACAAGAGCAAAGCCAGAATTTATTAATATGCGTTTGCAGTTGTTTCTTATAGAGTGGAAGAGTGGCCAAAGAGGAGATATTTGATGGAAGATTGTTCCATATTTTGCCAACTGAGTTGGAAAAAAGGCAATTACCTGCAGAATTAATAGTTTTGGTACTATAAACTAGTAGTTTGTCTGAAGAACGTAGTTGTTTCAGGTTGTTATAGGGAGTCCAGAGATTACTGAGAACTGGTGTTTTAGATGGTCGATATAGAATTTTGTGAGCTATTAAGAGTTGTTGATAAATGAGCTTGTTAGGAAGTTCAAGCCAGTCTAGTTGTTTTAAGTTTAGACAGTGGTGAGTTCTAAACTGAGATCCTGTGGCAAATCGAGCAATATTATGGTAAGATGTAGTAAGTTTCTTAAGGTTACTTTTAGAGAGATTAGTAAAAATAGGGGAAGCATATAGAAGTGTAGAGATAAGGTGTGTTTGGGCTAAGGTGGTCCGGGCTTCAGGTGTAAGAAAGGGTTTGATTCTGTACAGGGATCCAATCTTTTTATTAACTGCTTTTATTGTGTTGTTGATGTGACATTCATAGTTAAGATTATTGTCAATAGTAACACCTAGAAGTTTTGATGAAAGATGAAAAATATGAGGGATAAATTTACAAGTGGTTGTGGCTAGGGACTTTAGGCTCATTTTATCCTAGGTACAGGGTTTGAGCCTGAGTACCTCTAGCCACCAGGTGTATTGCAATGGGGGCATTTTCACACATACACACAGAATTGCTTAGAAGGCTGGATTAACCCAGTTCAAATATATTAGGGGAGAATACTTAACAATGAGTTGTGCATTATTTATGTTTTAATAAGTTCATCTTTGCTACTTTTATAAGAACTACTAGACACACACATCTGTTCTACTGAGTGATCTGACAGCTGTGATTTGGATGTCACTTTCACATTTTGCAGCTGCACGTTGCAAGAATCAGACCCAGGTCTACAGGATATAGCAACCATTGCTTTAACAACTAAGATGAGCTGTGAACCCACTGACAATCTAGGAACTTGCACAGCTCTTTGAAAGTAAGATGAAGATTATTCTATGTGATTAAGTAGTTGTTGTTGCGTCTTTCGGCTTTTCCTGGTTAAAGGTCGCCACAGCGGAACTCCGGTCTGCTAATGAGTGGCAGTAGATTTTTACATACCGAGTTGCCAGCTCTGACGCACAACCTTCAACGAAGGTACGCCCATTCACGCACGTCTCCACACAGAAGACGCTTTAGCTGAGAATCGAACAGGACAACATGATTAAGTAGTAAGGGACAAAAATACACGACCAAATGAAACCTTGTGGTTGATATTAGATCTCTCTCTAGATGTGTGCGTGTGTATATATATATATATATATATATATATATATATATATATATATATATATATATATATGTGTGTGTGTGTATGTATATATATATATATATATATATATATATATATATATATACACATATAAAATATATATTATTCTATCTACTCTTTACCTCCAGGTAGTTTAATCTTAGCAGATTTAGGATTTTAGCTAAGACAGGTCATAGTAAAAAAAAAAAGAAAAAGAAAAAAAAAGATTAACCATCTCAAACAGAATATGAAAACAGGCATTTCCCTCCATCTCATTTCTTTTTCATTTGTTTCCCGATTTCTCTTCTCTTATCTTTCTTTTTTTCAGAAAGTTGTTTCCCAGAAGAACTGGCCTGCTCTCATCTATTGTCTTGAGATTTCAACAGTCTTGACTTGGACTGCATTCATGTGTTCCCTAGAATTTGTATGTTTTCAACACCGGAGAGTACACTGCTTTTTTAAGTAAGCTATTAATTTGTTTCCTAAAAACATTCACTTGGCTCCGAAACAACCCTGCCTTCATGCGTAGTGCAATGGAAGACTATGATTAGCAACGATGATGCTAACAGAGAATTCCCTGAAGTGAACTAATCCTGTCAAACCAGTATTTACAATGGTTTCCCCCTAAACAGATAAATGAAACAATGAAAAGAAATGCATAAATGCTTTGAAAGAAAGTCTTAAGTTTAAAAAGAGTTGACGGGCTTTAAAATGCGATATACAAGAAAAATTATTTTGCCTGGAAATGATGTACTGCTGTAAAAGTCACTTGCATTAATGAGAAATTTTACATCGTGAAAAGTGAATATCGCAAAGACAATACTTCAGCATTATCAGTCATACTTTCCATAAACACACACACACACACACACACACACACAGACAGAGACAGAGAGACAGACACACAGACAGACACCCTTTCTGAATATAATATTTTTCAGCACTCACCAGACCTCCGTTCGAGCCTTCATACCTTAAATCCTTTCTGGTTCATTCCCCAGCCCTTCAGTTCGAGCCTTCATACCTTAAATCCTTGCAAACCCGGCTGGTTCGTTCCCCAGCCCTCTGTTCAAGCCTTCAAGTTCATACCTTAAATCCTTGTGAACCCAGCTGGCTCGTTCCCGCTCGCAAAAGCATTTGAACCAGCTGAAAACCCGAAAATACTTGCGCCTCGAGCTCCATTCCAACAGGCTGGTAGCCCTGACGAGCTGACATCATCGCGCATGCAATGACATCAGCTAAAGCGCGAAAAATGAAAAAAAAATAAAGAAACAAAAATCGGAAATGAAGGGATGCCACTCAGGAATCAGTAATTCGGGACAGTTGGGAGGTATGATCCCAACTGATATTAAACCCAAAGAAAACGCAACTTATGCTGTTCCACCCAATAAAGACTAATGGCCTCACCTTCTCTATATTCTTGGCCAACAAGACCCTCATCACCCCAGTCCCAGAGGCCAAACTACTTGGTCTTACAATCGACCCAACAACTAAAATACAACAAACATATATCCCGGTTTCCAAAGTCCACAAAAAGCTAGGAACCCTCTAGCGCAGCAAAAGATTTCTAGCCTCCGAATCTAGAATTGCCATAGCTAGAACCCATCTCTTATCAACATTACTTTAATGCATCCCTGTGCTAACAAACGTAAATAAAACCGACCTGAACAAACTCTCCACATCCTACAACACAATCGCCAGGTTCGCAACCAATGCCAAATCACACTCCCACCACTGCCAATCCCTACAGTCACTACACTGGCTTTTTATTACATTACCACCAACTCAACCTAACTCACCAAATACTACACTATCCAAAAAAAAACCCTGCCCTGACTGGCCTTCTAAGCTTCTACAATTCAGTAACAAAGCCCTGATAGAATTTATCCCATGTAAAACAGCTCCAGTGAATCTCTATTCCCATACAAAGTCACCAAAACATGGAATACCCTGCCTCCCAAACTGAGGCTACAGTACTGCACACCCACCTTCAAAAGCCTCCTCAATTCACACCTTTTCACCAACCACTTATGCAACTGCAAAGGACCTCCCTGAAGCCTCACTCCTACGGTAGGAAATTAATACCTGATGCTTCTGGTGAATACTGACACTGCGCTCTACCCTAGCGCATTATATATATGTTCTTACTACAAAATTCTCATGTACACAACTATACCAACCCTACAAAAGTGTATATTTGAACCACAACTTTGCAATTCTTTTTGTTAAACAATCTATAGCATGGTCCCTAACTAGTTATCCTTCACACTCTGTAACCTTTAAGTTCTACCATGTATTGCTCTTTATTCTGTAACTGTATATATTGCTCTTTATCTTGTAACTGTATGGATCTTTTCTCCCCAGGACTCCACTGAAAATGGACACTAGCTGTCCAGCCGGACCATCCTGATAAACTTATTTTATCTTTATTTTCCATTTGTTTACTGGGTTAGTCCAACTATACACAACGTGACCATTTTCAGTGGAGTCCCAGGGAGAAAAGCTCCAATTACATAGTAAAAAAAATCTAAAAAAAAAAAAAAAAAAAAAGTTGTGTGTGTGTATATATATATATATATATATATATATATATATATATACATAGCTATTTTGT
This sequence comes from Protopterus annectens, assembly GCF_019279795.1. Lineage (NCBI taxonomy): Eukaryota > Metazoa > Chordata > Ceratodontiformes > Protopteridae > Protopterus > Protopterus annectens. The sequence goes on from NC_056730.1 coordinate 1,016,703,604, forward strand.
ACATAGAACATATAGAAGGAGTAAAAAGAGTTTTACAACTGATGCAGCATACAATGGTTAGAACATTGAGAAACAATTAAACAAGATATTATACAACAAATATAGAATTGCTTGAACATAAATTCAAAAAGAAGTTTCCATAGACAAACAAGGTCATAAAACTAGAACTCATAACTATAAAGGAGGCCTAAACACCTGGTTCACAGTACTATGCACCAAGTGAAACTACACAGTACACCTGTGATCTAGGGATGTTGAAAGTCAGGAACAGGTGAAATTAGCCTGGTTCTGTACAGGAACATATCAAAGTTTTGAATAGGAGATCTTTTAGTAGGGATATGAAAGTATGTTTACTGTTTAGACATCTAATGTCGGGGGGGGGGGGGGAGATAGAGACTTCCAGGCCTTAGCAACTGCATAGGAATAGAGAGATTGGTCTGAGCTATGTAAGCAATTGGTAACAAGTCAGATAAATAGACGAGATAAGATATATAATAAATAAATACATACATACATATATAAAAGGACATCAGATCCTATAGGTTTTCTCAATTGTACCTTTTTTCCAGTCACAAGAAGAAAAAAATATTAAGCAGCGTTTGCCACCACAGCAAGATATCATCTCTCCTCAGCCATACGTTGGTGACAGTGCTGTGGCCAAAGCTGGCTACTCAAACCCCTCATTTTCTTCCTTGGTTCCCACTGGTGTCCATACAGCCACCATGGACTAGGGATTACACATCCTCTGAGGCTGTCGGTGTACCCTTGTCAGGCAGGGGACAGCCACTTTCGTCTGTCCTAGGAGAAGAGCCAGGGAATGCCTCTTTGTTTAGTCAAAAAGTTGCGTCTATCTGTAGCATGCTTCCTTAACTCAAATTTTTAGAGCTCTAAACTGTCAGGCTCACATGTCGAAGTTTATCCTGACTTCTTGTGAGAATAAGAGGAATGCTTTAATATAGGTTGCCTCGAGAGAAAAAAAATCTGTTTTGTGTAAATGTTGCTTCTACTGTTTCTGAAATTACAACCTATTTTTTAAAATGTGCATACAAGTCTAGTGATGCCACCCTTCAGAGGTGCTGTCACTGGAACTGTTTATGAGATTTGTAGAGCTACATTCACAAAACCTACCACAAGGATGTCAAACATGAAATTTTGACTTATCCGTTGTATACAGAACTAGTTTCTGGACCTGTTGCTGCAGAGGACTGTGATGAGAAGAGAAGTTGATTAAAGGGATCTTTCAAAATCTTCATCAATGCTTCTCCACGTTTACCAACATGATATCCTCCCTCGTCTAATTAGAACAAAAAGCAAAATATACAATCCCAGAAATTTACTGGTAAGCAGAAGTTTAAAAAGAAGTAGCAGGACCTCCCCAAAAAAGACAATATAACTCTGACTATATGATTGCCCCCCCCCCCCCCCCACCCCCAAACCTGGCAGTCCTTTAATTTGTCCAGAAGGTCTGAACCTCGATTTCTCTCTTTGGAAACAATTTGTTTCAGACACATGGGTTCTGAGGATAATCCAACAACACTACAGATGGCAGTGGGAGTCACTCCTTCCTGTTTAGGTGAATCCACCACATACACCAGACTAAACTCTTCTTTTCCCTCCTATCATCCAGCATACACAAGATCCAGAGTTAATAGAAGCAAACCCCACTACTCAGAAGAATTTTATCCAGGGATGATTCTGGTATGAAGGAAGGAAGCCTCTTAGAGACCAGTTCTGTGCCTTTCTTTTATGAACCAGTTTGTGATAATTCCAAAGTCCAAAATAATGTCACTTCACAACATTCCCCATTATTCTCCATTTGAGTTTCCCACTGACCTTACATTTATAATATGCATGTCCTCATATTCCTACAGATCCATATTTCAGGTGTTTCTTAAAGATTATGTGCATGGATTTGATTCTACTTTTGACCAACTACTGACACCACAAAGCTTTCTGGAGAAGCTCCCCTTCTTCTGTGGCACAGCTAATGCTGAATCTTCTTTCAATCTTCTATTTTTAAGTAATCTAAGTCCAAAGGTATTGTCCCTCATGATGATATTCCACCCACTGCTTCCTGCACAGGATGTTTCGCTTCATTGTCAGCCTGACTGCATTACACTGGTGTAGCTTCCATTTTCTAATGGAGAGCTATCCAGTGTTGCCTTTCCTCTCAGTTTTTTTTTTGCAGGTGTTTAGATAATTCATGCTGATGTAACACCTGTTGTTCTATTAACTTTAAGAGATTAAAAGAAATATTTATAAACTTTCATATTTTGATCCACTGTCCCCAACTAAATTATAGATGTGTCAAAGAGCTGTCAGGTGTGCTTAGAAGGAAAGAAAGGAATGTTCAGTCTACTGCTTGTTACATTTGCAGTTACTTACTTACTTGGTTGCTTACTTGCTGTTTGTGACTGGTTGCCATATGAGTGAAAATCAGAGTAATATTCAGCTACTACTCCAAAAAATGCAAATCGATCCTTTGCTTCTGGCTACTTACATCACAGAAGAAATAACATGCAGCAGCAACATGGCTTTGCATCACCAATTAGACACACGTGATGACTCAAAGTCAGAAAGCTCTACTGCCAAAAGGCATACAGGTGTGGATTTCAAACGAGGTGGAAAAACAGTAATAAAACAGAAGTATGGACTTGATCTCAATGAATTGACCAGGCTGACCAAACCCACACTGATTGGTGTGCATGGATAACTACTTTAGGTAACAGCACAGACCATTGCACATTATCTTTAAGATTGTGTGCCTGGATCACATTATCAGTTCTCTGCCTTACCATATGATCTACTAATGCTCCAAGGGTGTTCCCAAAGTATCTAGTTCCTGTAATAGACTACTGCAAAGTACTCAAATTTTTCCTTATTTAGAAAACTTGCTTATCTTTGTAGAGTGTTTTTAAAAGTCTCAGGAATCCTCAAGTTAAATTAGGGCTCATCTACACAGGATGGGATTCCATGAGAAAATTAAAAAATCTTTCCTGACTCATTCGCACAAGATTGTTTTCTGGAGTATCTGCTGGACACCTCAATTCAAAGTTTTTCCTCCACAGGAAAAATAGATCTGTATTTAGAGCTACTCCAGAGTTTCTCCAGTCAGACTTCCATCTCTGCAGGGGTATTCTTCATGGGATCAATGATGGTCATAATACCTTGCAAGATTCCACAGGAGAAAATTACAATTTTACCTGAAATTTCTATGGTCCCAATACCAACATATCTTTAACCTTTCAAATTCCAGTTCTAGGATTTGTGAAAAGGGAAATTATGTGGTGGAGACACCAAATCTCTCAGAATCCACATCTCCCATTCTTCCTTCCTCCTCCAACAAAAGGTGACAACAGATACCGCAGACTTTGCTTGGGGAGCAGTGCAGTCTCTTTGGAACTAAAATGACACATGAAAACACAAACATACAAGAGCACTCATAAATGCTGCCAATTCTCAATCATTTGTGGTCCCCGGGAATTACAAACACCACTGTGACATGGTACATAAACAAGCCGATATTAACTTCTGGACAGACTAGTCATGGTAACCTGGGCTATAGCTTTTCAACACAATCTCACTCTACAGGCAACTTACATTCTGTCAGAGAAAAACTGTGTGGCAAATGAGCTGAGCAGGACAGACCCTCATGAATGAAGATGAACCAGAGGATCTCACAAGATTCGACCCATCTGTGAACACCTCAAATAGACAGTTTTGTCTATATCAGTTGGCAAAATTCTGCTCCAAGACTCCATGCTGGAAGGCCTGGAAGACAAATGCCATTTCTAATCCTTCGAAAGCAATGTTACTGTATGCTTTTCCTCCCTTTCCACTAATACAGAAAGGTGTCTCTGTTGAAGTTTTAGTGACTGTCCTCCTGTTTCATGTTGGGGTCAGATGATCTGCTGAAATTGGTTAAACCTACTTTAGCTGTAGGTCTTGATGGTATAAATTGATTTTTTTTCTCAACTATTAAAGAAATTTCCCCCTGCCAGAGTTTCCTTTTTTAAAATTTGGCACACTGTATCCATGTTTAAGAGATGAGAGCATTGTATAGTTGAATATTATAGACCAATTACTCTCACTAGTATTGTGGATATATGTTATGACTGGGTAATTTCGAAATGCATTATCAACATTTTGATTGCAGATTTTATATTACCAGCACAGATTTGTACTGGAAGGTCTTATGGTACTAATACACTATACTTTTACGGGCATTTATGGAAATTACTTGGTTAAGGGGTAGTAGCTAAAATTAATATATTTAGATATACCAAAGACTTTTGATAAAATGCCACCTTTTATGATCATGCCTTTATTAAGAGAGTAAAATTAGTGAGTATGTAATTATGTAGATTAACTGGTTATCAGGAAAAGATGTATGGTAAAGATTAGTCGTATCCTCTCAGATGAGAAGGAGATAGCAGGGGGTCCCACTGGTCTATGTTTTGGGCCCAGTTCTTTTGGATTTTTATGTTTATTTTTTCAAAAGATAGCAAATTATGGATGAGCAAATAAGAGGAAGATGTAAAACTTGATTCCGTATCTTCTGCATTATCTAATAAGTTACAATTTTAATCATATTTGGATATTTTATTCAGGTGGGTTAAAGGAGAATGAGATTTTAAATCCTGTATCATAAATGTTGTGAATGAGAACCCTAATATCCTTACACCTTAGATAATGTTAGTATCCAAGACGTTAATCTTGTTACAAGATTCGGGTATCAAAATTGACAACTCAAAAGTTTTGGCCCTCATTTATCTGATATTGTTAGAAGTTGTAATTGTGAAATGAACAAGATCTTTACAAGTATTGTTAGTAGAGACAGGATGATTTGACTTCAAATCTAAAAAACTATAATTAGGCCTGCTACAGAGTATCGTGGGTCTATTTGTGTATATGACAGGGCTTGGATAAATTGGAGAGAATGCAAAGGCATATGGCTAGAAGGATAAAAAAAGAAGCTGGGTAAGAGTTATGAAAGACTTAATGAGACATCTTTGCTTACAATTAAACATAGGTTAGTCGAGGATGACAATTAACATTTAAAAATGTTTAAAGACAGAAATCAGGGGAGGTATTCAAAGTAGAATACATTTATTAAATACCAGGAATAATTCATTTGTAGAAGGATAGTCTGGTAAAATTATTGCCTGGAATAATTGTTTTTTAGTGGAGGGCCAAGCTTCTGATGGAATAACATTCCACTATGGGTTAGAAAAACAGTAATAGTATCTCCTTTAAGAAAAATGTGGACCAATCATTAGGTATGGGGCGTTTTGATCCAGGCATCTATAGTGACGAAATAACTGAAGGCCATTATAGGTATCAAACTTGATCTCTTAAAACACTGACATTGAATATCCAGCATACATTTAAAAATTCTGAAGAACTCTGCAAAGATCATTGTGGTGACTCCCTTCTGGCACAGGAAGCAGTGATTTTTCCCCTTATTTTGGAAATAACTAGGGGGAATTCCATGAGCGTCCTCAATGACCAGATTTAATCACATAAGACCAAGGGTGCTACATACATCCTTACCCCAAAAAGCTGCAACTGACTGCCTGGATGATGGAATCTTAATGCCTCTTAGGCACCCTTTTTCAGAGGACGTGCAGCAGGTATTCATGGGAAAAAAAAGCCTACTACTATAAAATCATATATTACCAAAAAGAAAAGGTTTTCTAGTTGGTAGCAACGAAAGGAAAAGCATTCATTCAGGGATAGTGTTTCTCTGGCTGTACATTATTTGTGTGAGTTGCTATCTTATGGCCAGTCCTACTTCTTGATAAAGGTCTACATATTGTCCATTTCAGCATGTCTGCCCATAGATTCCCCTTTTTCAATGCAGACTCATGTGAAAATGTTTTTGAAAGGGGTGTAGATCAAGGAGCCTCATAGAAAACAGATGGCTACTTTTTGGGATCTTAACTTCACATCAGTAAAACTAAAGTACAGTTGCGTACACTTACCATAAATGTAGATGTTTGAGTGTATTCACTGTTGCAGTCATTACATTTGGGTTATCTGCCTGCAGGTAGCCCTCAGCCAGCCTGATTATCAAAGTCTTGGGTCCTGCGTCGGATGCTGTCTCTTCTTCCATGACGTCGGGTAGTCAGGGGTATAAAGCATGCAGCTGATGCCATTACATCACTTTTTCTTGCCCCAGATGTCAGCTGCCCCCATAATGGAAAGCAATTATATACAAGGTTATAGCCAATAGAAGTCAGGGGGCTGGAGGGAGGGTAACCAGGACTGCAACAGTGAATACACTCGAATTTATGGCAAGTATACACAACTGTACTATGTTCTTCGTCTTTCACTGTTGCAGGCATTACATTTGGGTAGATTCCCAAAGCTAAGGAAGGGGGGAGGCAGTTAGAGAGCATTAGGACCAGCTATTAAGCCCTGCAAGACTGCAGTGGCAAAACAAGGACTGGATTTAGAAAAAATAGGCAAGTAGTAATGCTTGGTGAAGGTATGTACAGAGCTCCAGGTAGCAGCTTTTAGGATGTCACTGGTAGGAACACCTCTGAGAAAAGCTGTTGAAGTAGATGCAACCCTGGTGGAATGTGATCTTATCCCCTTGTGGGGTAGGTTTTCCATGGTGCTTATAGCAGAAATGAATGCAATGGCCTATCCACTTAGAAATGGTTTGCTTTGAAATGGCCTTCCCCTCTGCCCTTGCAGCAAAGGCAACTAGCAGCTGTTCAATTTTCCTGAGAGGCTTAGTCCTGTCCAAATAAAATCTAAGTTATCTGTGCATGTCCAAAGAGTGCAGTATTTGTTCTCCTTTGTTCTGTGGATTAGCAAAGGAAGCTGGCAAATGATTAAGGGCCACACTGGATACCACCTTGGGCATAAAGGAAGTATTGGTCCTGAGGGACACCCTGTCTGCAAGAAGATGATGAAGGGCTCCACTGCCATGAGGGCTTGTAATTTAGACCCTCTTCTTGCTGAAGTGATGGCTATAAGGAAGGCTGTTTTCAAGGAATTTCAACTCTGCAGATGCAGCTGGCTCAAAAGGAGGTAGAGTGAGTTTTTCCAATACAAAGTTAAGGTCCCAGGCTGGAGTAAGGGCTCTCCTGGGTGGTCTTAAATTTTTGGCCCCTCTGAGGAATTGCTTCAGCAGGGGGTGAGAGAAGAGAGGTGGCTCAGTATTGTAATGTGCTGAAATGGCTGAGGCATGAATATTAATAGATGAGAAAGAAAGGCCCTTGTGGAGCATCTCTGTTAAGTACTGAACTGGGCACTGCTGTGCCCATCCCCTGAGTCTGGCTCCAGGAACAGTATCTTTTCCACTTTTCAGCATAGGATTTTCTAGTACTAGGCCTCCTTGCCTCCAGAATGACATCCAGCACTTGCTTACTAAGGGATGGTATTGGAGAGCTCAGGTAATTAGCCAAGGCTGCAAGGTTCAGGGTTTGAAGCTGGGGGTGCAGAATCTGGCCCTCCTGCTGGGACAGCAGGGAAGGGGTCTGAGGCAGGTGCATGGTTCCATCAGTGACATAGTGTGCAAGAGGGGGGTACCAGTGTTGGTGTGGCCAGTCTGGTGCGATGAGAATTGTCCTTGGTTTGTCCTGTTTGATCTTTTAACAGAACTTTCGAGAGGAGAGGCAGAAGGGGAAGGCATAAGCTGAGAGGCTTTCCTAGGCGAAGGACAGGGCATCCACTTTCCAAGCTCGTCTGTGGGGAGTCCATGTGCAGAATTTGTCCAATTGGTAGTTCTGAGGGGAGGCAAACAGGTCTATCTCTGGGCTCACCATTTGTTTCTCAAAATGTTGAATATCTTTGGTTCCATTTTCCACTCTTGTGGGTCCATGAGATTTCTGCTTAGGTCGTCTGCCAGTGAATTTAGCTTACCTGGCAGGTATTGAGCTTGTAGGTGCACTTGGTAGCTTAAGGCTGTGTTCCACAGAGCCATGGCTAGTCTGCAGAGAAGGTACGAGTGGGTTCCCCCCTGCTTGTTTATGTACCACATAACAGTGGTGTTGTCTGTCTTTACCAATAATTTCTTTTTGAATGATATGCAGATGCATTTGACTCGGCTTCCATTTGCCCTAAATGCACTGCCCTGCCAAGTGAGCCCCCCATGCATAGTCTGATGCGTCTGTTGTTAGGGTTTGGGCGGCAGGCGGCTCACATGGCAGTCCCTTGTTGCAGTAGCAGGCCTCTGCCCGCCAAAGGAACTCTGTCTTTATACAAGGAATGATGGGAATCATTGATTTCAGGTCCTGAGAATGTTGACACCATAGACTTTTAGATACCATTGTAGTTTCCTCATATGCGATCTTGCATATGGAATTAGTAGGATGCACGAGGCCATGAACCTCAGGGCTTGCAGTATTTTCCTTGCAGATAGCTGGGTCTTTGTGGCCAGTAGTTTGAAGTAGGCTGTCAAATAAACTTGTTTCTCTGGTGTGAGGTAGGCCATCTGGGAAGTTGTGTTGAACCTTGCTCCCAGAATACAATTTGTTGGCAGGGTACTAGGTGAGATTTCTTTTCGTTTATGGTGTACCCCAGTGAGGTTAGCAGTTTCTTTACAAATGCCAGATGATTTAATAGTATGTCATGGCTTTCTGCCTGAATTAGACAATCGTCCAGGTGTGGGTATATTTGAATATTTCTTTGCCTGCGGAATGCAATGACTGGAGCTAGGCACTTTGTGAATACCCTGGGAGCAGTAGATAAGCCAAAGGACAGTGCAGAGAACTGATAGTGCATGTAGCCTGCTCTGAAGCATAGGAATTTTCTACAAGATTCCCTTATGTGCAGGTAAGCTTCCTTTAAGTCCAATGTTGCCAACCAGGCATTTTTGCCTAACATGGAAAGCAGCTGATGAAGAGTTACCATTTTGAAATTTGGGGTTACCAAAAAGGTGTTTAGAATAGACAGGTCAAAGATAGGACGCCAGTTGTTGTCTTTTCTGGGTACCAGGAAAAGTTGAGTAAAAACCTTGTCCCCATTCCTCTGCTGGGACAGGTTGAATAGCCCTGATACTTAGAGAGAGAACCTGCTGTTGAGCCACTGCCCACTGATTTGGGGGTAGGTCTGGCCAACCGTTTTGGGTTGGTAAGGAGTGGAAGTGGAATCTGTATCCTTGGGAAACTATATTTAAAACCTATTTGTCTTGGGGAGCAGACAGTTGAGCAGGGCTTGGAAGGTTTAAGGTTAAGTCGTTGTGACAGTTTACCATATGGGGGTGTCTTACTACTTCCAGCTTTGGAAGTGGGAGCCCCCCCACTGCTTAGGCCTGTGAGTACCTTCAGACTGTAGCCTAGGTGGTCTGCTGTTCCTGGGTTTGGATGGAGAAGGCCTGGAAGAGACAGGACCAATTCTTGGAAGGCCAATGCCTACTAAATCTGGGAGGCTGTACTTGCAGGAAATCTTTAACAGTTTGCATAGGTTTAGCTTTTTCCTCCATCTTTTTAAGAACTTATGCTTTGTTGCCAAACAGGCGGTCTTGGTTTAAGGGAGCATCCAGTAATTTAGCTTTAACATGATTTGGCAAATTTTGCTCCTTAAGCCAAGCATGCCTTCTAAGAACCAACCCAGTGACAGCAGCCCTGCAAGATACTTCTAAAGAGTCAAAACCACATTGCAAAGTATGCTTACCAACTTGTTCAGCAGAATGCATTAAATCCTGTAATTCTTTATTCTCAGCACAGTCAGGAATCAATACCATTTTCTGTTTAAGTAGTCCAATAATATGTTGCTGATACTTTAACATATGAAACTGGCCGTTTAAGGCCCTGATGGCCAAAGTAGCAGAAGTCCATACCTTCTTATCCCATCTGTCCAGGGCCATGGAATCTCTATCAGAGGGGGGTAGGGTTTTTGGCAGTAGTAGCCTTAATGTCTTTGAGTCCCTGTGAAATGGTCTCTGGGACCGCAGTAGAATTCTTAAAGAGGAACTTGTGAGAGTCAGGTACTCCTGGGAGCTGGAGGTAAAGTGTCTGGGGCCAGGCTAGATTCCAAGAAGGCATCATCCACAATGTCCAGTACAGGAGGGAAGGCATGTGTTGAGGCAGGAGTAAGAATTCCCCAAGCCTCTTTTTGAAGTCAGAGTAATCCTGGCTTTCCCAGCGGAAATGCTCCCCAACAGTGTTCAAGGTTTCACCAAAAGAAAAATCTTCTGGAGGGGAAGCAGAGGGTATGGAGTCCTCTGCATCAGAATCCTCATAGGTTCATAGGTACATACTAGGCTATTAGCCCTAGGGCCTATATAAGCCTAGCCAAAAAGGTACCCTGGCTTTCACCACCCAAGAAAATTATTTTCCTGTGCCCCTGTCGAGCAGAGCCACCGAAGTGATCCCTGGGGTGAATTTCCTATTTCCCATCCAATCATCAAGATTTTTCTTGAAGAGTGCTAATAAGGAGCTCTGTTTGACATAGACAGGTAATCTGTTCCAGAGTATGGGAAGTCTCTGAGACAAGAATCTATCCCTCCAGCATGTTCTGTTTATTGTGGTGACAAGGTTTAGGTCCCTAGAGCGTGTAACTCGGAGGGATTGTGATTTCTTTAAGTGGAGCATGTCCAACAGCTCTGGGTTTGACATAGCTTTGTGTGTTAGGCAAAGGTCGCCTCTGAGTAGGTGATATGCGACGGAGTAAAGCTGGAGTTTTTTGAGACGGTCTGCATAGGGCATCTATTTGAGATCAGTAATCTTCTTTGTGAGGTATTTCTGTGGCCTTTCCAGTTGTTGTAGATGTCTTGTGAGGTACATACCAGAAGGGGCGTTGTACTCTATAATGGATCTAATAAGTGATGAGTAGAGGGGAACAATGACCTCTTTTTTTTTTCTGGATGAGAAACCTTTTGTGATGAGGTGAGCCATGTAGAAGGATTTCCTGTCCACTGTGGCGATGTAATTATCAAAGGAGAGACTACTGTCCATCTGTGTCCCAAGGTCTCATCACACCTTCGGCATTAAGTAGACTACCACTTAATTGGTAGTTCATGGGTACAGAGTTTTTACCAAAGGGGATGACAATACACTTTTTGGCATTGAGCTTCAGGCTATGGCTTTGACACCAAGCATCTGCCTCAGTGAGGCCCTTTTGTAGTATGTCCACATCATTAGGAGTTTCGATTATGGCTCCTAGTTTGCAGTCATCGGCAAACGTTGTTAGCCAAAGACCTTCTGTGTTAGCCTGTACTTCAGAGAAGTAGATACCAAACAGGAGAGGACCCAGGATTGAACACTGTGGTACTCCACTTGTCACTGGTCTGAAGTCGGATTTGGAGTCTGCTACTTTCACAGTTTGGGTTCTGTCCGTAAGCCAGCTGGCAACCCATCTTGTGACATAGGGATTTATACCTAGTTTAGTGTGCTTATCTATAATTCCAGAGTGGAGGATGGTGTTGAAAGCCTTGGTGGGATCTAGGTAAGCTGTGTGAACCACCTTACCCTCATCTATGGCTTTGGTGACTGCTTCAAAGAAGTTCAGGTTTAGGAGACATGATCTGCCATTTACAAACCCGAACTGAGTAGGGTTTTATAGGCAGATAAGGGCAAATCCTGGTCATCAGAAGGAAAATCAGTTCTAGGTCTCTTAGAGGGAGAAGGCTGGCTTCCCCTATTTAGAGTAATAAGGTCTTCAGTCATTCTTATCATTTGTTTTTTAGGCATATGGGCCTGACCATGCGGTTTGGATGTCTGTTTTCTAGGTGTGGGTTGAGTTTTAGGCCTTGAAGAAGATGGTGTTGGTTTGAAATGCAAGTCCGTAGGCCTAAATACACACTCAGAAGCTGGTGCCTGCACAGCGGCTCCGGACCCATCCAAGGTAGAGACATCCGCAGGTTCCATAATCAAAGAAGCACCTCGCGGCATACCAGACTCCGAATGTGTCTCAGTAGAGGCTTGCGAATCTGAAGTAGCGGGCATCAGGGGCTGCAAAAGCACCTCACTGAATACCAGCGAACTGGCGACTAAGCTTAACAGAAGCACAGACGGCAGCTTTGGACCTATGCAGTCTGTCTCTGTCTTTATCTTTACGTTTTTTCAGAATGTCGGTAGTCGGATGGCTTACCAAAGCCATTTCTGGATAATTAAACAGAGTATTGAAAGAGTTTGCTGCAAAAATGGACTGACGAATAGTTCGAGGATTGAATAAGGCACAAAACCGACAGTGAGGGACGTCGTGGTCTGGGCTTAGGCAAAGAATGCAGTACAAATCTTTGAGATATTTGCTTTCCATAGGTAATACAATTGTTAACTTTTACTGACATCGGTTTAGAGCAAAAAAAAGGATCCCCAACGGGGTACTTAGCTTTTTTGAAGACTTCGGTTCTGAAACTCGAAAATGAAAATTTCAGGAGTCGGCCGACCAGCACTTGCGAACTGCTTCTGCCTAGGGCACCGCACGGCAAGAAAGACTGATGTAATGGCATCAGCTGCATGCTTTATACCCTTGACTACCTGATGTCAAGGAAGAAGAGACAGCATCCGACGCAAGACCCAAGACTTTGATAATCAGGCCAGATGAGTCCTACCTGCATGCAGACAACCCAAATGTAATGACTGCAACAGTGAAACATGAAGAACATCTCTTGTTCCATTTGAACCAGATCATCAAGCTGACTGGGTGTGCTTGACATGAAAAACAGTCTTGCTCATTGCTCAACCTCCATCTAATTTTTCACTAAGACAGTGATTTCTTTGAAAAGAAATCCTTCTTTTATACCTAAAATGATATCACAGTTTACTTTAAGCAAAGCTATCCATCTCCGCTATCCATCTCCCTATCTTCCTTCCAGAACCTAAAGTGAGCAAAGGGAATATTTCGTACCTTGGATGTCTACAAACAACTCTGGGACCATCTTTACAGAACAAAATCTTTCAGAACTCTTGATCAGTTGTTCATTTCTTTCTTGTAAAGGATACAAGAAACAACAACCAGTGTCAAAACAGACCATTTCCAAATGTCTATCTCACGCTATTATTTTCTGTTACACCCACCGCAACAAAACTATTTTAGGCAGGGTCAAGGTTCATTCTACCAGGGCCTTAGCTTCTTCTGTGGCTTTTTGGAAAGGTCAAATAATCAAAAAGAGAGAGAGCACCACGACTGGAGCAGGATTTACAAGAAACAAGAATTTATTAATAAACTCTTGTTTCTTGTAAATCCTGCTCCAGTCGTGGTGCTCTCTCTCTTTTTGATTATTTGACTTGAAGCTTTTTATTGAGGAGAGCTCTGCACACTAGCTGTTGCGTTTTTTGACCGCTTTTTGGAAAGGGTTGGATTCCAAAAGTATTTTAGAAGCAGCAACATGGTTCTCTGTGAATACTTTTACAAAGCATTACAAGCTAGATTCGTTCTCCATGTCTAGGACAGACTTTTCTAGGACAATTTTCCAGGTGTTCCTGGAACCTCATCCTTCCTCCTACCAGTCTATCGATGCTATGGTAATCTACCCAAACACCTTCAGCTACTGCAGCAGTGATCAAATGAAGAGCATATATGGTTATAGTTGTGTAAGTAAACTTACCATAACAGTGGATGTTTGAATGATCACTTCTGCAGTAGCAGCTCCCTCCTCTCCACCCCATTGTTTTTTTGTACGTTTTTATGGCAAATTTCAACTTTTTTTTTCCTAGGCACTGTCCCTCTCAGGCTATTAGCCTCTATCTCTTTGTTGGCATGAAATCTATGAAGGCCTTGGCATCCAAGCCTAACTTTTAGGCAGCTCGAGTTGAATACAGATTCTTGCATGTGGCAGGTGCACTGAAACTTTGGAAGCTGACTGTCCTTGTGTCCTTGGCAAGACATAACCCATATAACTCAGCATACTGCAACAGTGATCATTCGCACATCTAATGTTAAGGTAAGTTTACTTGCACAACTGTTTTTCTGCAAAAGTAAGAAGTGTTGTGCAGGGGGGGTGAGGTTTAATGTGGAGTTAGATTTGAGTTTCATAGGAGTACCAAAATAACAACTTTTTTTTTCAAGTTTATACAAGTTCCATGTCAACTAGCCAGTTACAAAAAGTCTATAGTTTTTTGACATGCCTTATCTTAATGTAGTACAACTATATCATCTATACAAAGGGTACAGTTCAGGGTTGGTAAATCAAAGAGTAAGTTGTTAACTATGGGGAACAGGTCCTAAAAATTTAACCCCTGTGGTAAATGTAATGAAAAGGTTCCATCCGGGGAAATGTTTGTATTGGGTGTGATAGTGAAAGTCGTACTGATTATATATGAAGCAAACCACTTTAGGCCATTTTGACCCACACCAAATTTAGCTAGGGTTTTAAGCAACAGGATGTGGTTGACAGACTCAAATGCATGTTTCAGGTCAATGAACAGCATACTTAAACTCTTTCCTTTATCCACTGCTTCAAAGATTTAGTTACAGTGAGTAAGGTTGTTTGTTAACTATATTATTATGAAATCTAAGCCATCTGATAAAAGGTCACATTATGTGATATAGTCTGTCATTTAGGAATATAGCAATTTTTCTGTGACTTTAGCTAGCTGACAGTATTGATATTGTCTGTAGTAAGATGCTGACTTAGGGGTTTTGACTTTGGGAATTGGTACTACATTGCATGTTTCAGCTAATGCTTAGCCCCTACTTCTGGAATCCTCGCAATTGATGCTGATAACCAATCAGATGCCCCTCAACACTAGGCTGGGAAGGGGTAAAAAAGGGTGTCAGTTCATCAATCTAGCATTCCTTCCTTCTCTGCTAAGGAGAAGCATTAGGTCTCAATGCCCACACAATATACTGCCCACACAATTTACTGCCTGTCTGACATTTACAGAAAGAGCAAAAAATTAAAAAACAACTCTGCTGATCCTGTCCTCTAACACTTTTTTACAAAGGATAGCTGCCCCCTTCATCCCACCCTAGCTATGCTTCTAAGTTAGAGATTATACAGATATACTTTACTGACATCTGGACAAAATTTGAACAGAATGAGTGCTCTTGCTTTGTCACACACATGGCAAGTAAAACTTTTACCTAATGAATTGTTTCTGTTTTAATGTAATCTGTCTGTCCTTGAAAATGGAGCCCCACTACCTAGGGAGAGACATCCACAGCGACAACTACATTTGGTCTGACTGAAAGGGTTACGGAATCTAAAAGCTGAACTTCTGTAACTTAAAGCTTCACTTGAAGACTCGCACATGGAATATGGTACTGGGGAAAATGAATACTGCGGTTGTCATAACCCCCAGGATTTGAAGGTAGACAGCATACAGCACAGTTTATGTGGGATTTTACTGACAAGACTGGGGAGAAGGAAAATCCTGTCTTCGGCTGAAATGCCTGACGAGACAAAGCTTCCAGAGTACAACCAATAAGTGTGACCATCTAAGTGGGCATTAACTGTGACTTTGTAATGTTCACTGTGATCCCAAAGAATGGAACACTGAACAAATTAACACACTCACTACTATTACACTGTTCATTGCTGAAGTATTTAGAAGTCAAGACAATGTATGGAAACACCTTGGCACCCTACAGTCTCTGGTTCATTCCAATAATGAACACCTTGAAGACTGAGGTAAGCCCAAATGCAAGAGTGCAGAAGGGATAAGATGGGCCCTTATTTGGAAGCACAGACACCTCCTGACCTTCTAGCAACTCTGATGTGCATATAGACATCTTGGAAGTCCAAAGAGGAAATCCAGTCTCCTTCAGACAGACAATGCAGGATCAACTGCACCAACACCACACATGAAGAGCTTTGGAGCCAATGTCCTTTTTTCTCCCTGACAATACAGCCCATCTTTTCTGGGCAAGTGTGGTCCTCTTGGATGTCTCTCTCTCGCTCACTCTCTCTCCTGAAGAAAGTAGAGTACCTCTTTCCTTGCCGAAGCCATTTGATGGGGTGCGATGTCTGAAAGAGGAGAAAAAACACAGTGGTTTAGAAGAGACAGAGAAGAGGATTTTTGCTGTTACCCAATTCCCATGTATGTGTTGACCATTCCCAAGAACAAGAAGTGTGTCAGATAACCCTTAACTGCCTCTACAGTAGCACAAGCTCGCAGGGAGCAGACTACTAAGCCCCGGAAGGGGAGCTGCTGTTGCCTCTTGACTTATGGCAGTTCTGGAAACTTCAAAGTCAAGCCTTCCCAAAAGCTCTGTAGTTACTCTGCACTGTTGACATGAAATCTACCATGTTCTCAAGAACAAGCACTGAGGAAGCTGTAACAGTAAGTTTTTCCCTCTTCCTCAAGTTTGGCTTTGACTGAGGGACTAAAACGTACTGTCCCATCAAAAGAATAGTATAAAAGTCAGAAAGGGACTACCTCCCGGAAAAGGAAGAAAGAATTCCTGGACACAAAAATCTAATACTCTACTAGGTAGCCAAAGGCCATTTAAAAGATGCACCCATCTTCAGTTTGCAGTAAAGACAACCTAGAGAGGATCGAAATTCACAGACCATTATGGATAGGGGACAGGGACTGGGCAATCTTTGCCATGTTAATGATGAAAATCTCTAGCCAAGGAAAAAAAATACTAATACATTTCATTATCTAAAGGAAAGAAACACAAATGGAAACCAAATATTCCACACCACACAGGATCTGAATTACCACAGTTGCTCAGAATCCAATTAACCAGAAACCATCATCTTTTAGTAAATGACTGTTTTGAATGGATCTTTTAGACCAACTCTTAACTCTCTCAGAATAGTGAATTAACTATTTACAAACTAATAATCACTTAAACAAAACATTAAACAATTTGCCCTGGCATTCAAACACTTCTGACTTACCCAGGAAGCACTGAAATCAATGTTCCGTTACACAAGTGCATAACTCAAAGCATCTGGTGTGGCTAAAACAACAGATTCAAATATTGGTCCTAAGCAAGTGCTTTTAGTAATGCAACAAAAATACAAATACATTCCGGGGGAAATGTGTCATAACTTTTGTTTAAATAAAGGACACCCCCTTCCATTTTGGTCTGCTTTCCTATCAACACACCTTATCAATCCCCACCCAATGTGCACACATTATATAAACTTGAGATATACACGCGCACATACACGTGTGTGTGTGTGTGTGTGTGTGTGTGTGTGTGTGTATATATATATATATATATATATATATATATATATATACATATATATATATACATATACACACACATATATATATATATATATATATACATATATATATATATATATATATATATATATATATACATACATACACACACACATATATATATATATATATATATGTGTGTGTGTGTGTGTGTACACATACACACACACACCTGTTAAAAACCTTCAGTAACACTATATATATATATATTTTTTTTTTTTTTTTTTTTTTTTTTTTTACACACACACACACACACACACACACACACACAGTGTACACAGAAAAAACTGCAACTCTATTATGTTTACTATAGGATCACTGAGCTGGCAAATCATTCTTCTGTGGTTTGTACTTCATGGATACCTGGAACAAGGACAGTTTGGTTTTCTAAAAAAAAAAAAAAAAAAAATCAAACCAGTCCGATGGCTGTTTTGTTCTTTAAACAATACAGTGCTATACAAGGTTCAAACAGTTTTACAAAGATGAATGAGGAGCTGCACAGAATTTGACACATTGACTAAACTTTATGTCCTACATTCCGAAAATGTCATGAAGTACACTTTGTTCATAATACTAAACTTGCCCAGCCCTAACAGCACTTGTTGACTTCATCAAGCACCAGTTCCTTTTATAATGCATATGGAAATAAAAGAAACGTTGATTTAATAGTACTTTTTTTTTAATCAAAGTCATACTATCCAGGAAAGACATGCTCTACTGTTAACACATGCAGAAGATAACCAAAAATGCACAATAAAATGGGTAATAATCATATCAATTGAGAATGTATGTTAAAGTGATTTTGTCACATTATATACTGCCACTCACTTTTGGATAGCATTAACACTGAATATGACAGTTGCTAGGTCCACCTTCATTTTTAATTTAAAAGAAAACAAAATTTGTAATGCCACCACAAGTGTTGATTTACAGTTTTGTGGCTTAACTGTTTTTCCCATGTGTAGTACACCTATAACATTCCCCAAACTTAATATTACAATATCAGAAAGTTTCACTTGACAGGAAAGGAGCACATATTCCGATTTTCAAGTATGGTTTCCTCTTTCAGGCAGACTTATTACTTTACTTTAGGAAACCAGACACATCTGTGGGCAGTTTTAACAGTACACACTGCCCATAATACAGTTGTGTTTACATTTCTTATTTAATATGGCAATAAGAGTTGGGATGTGGTGGCTGTAGCAGCACAAAAATATATTACTGTGGCAATTATTTATTCCCCTTTTGGCAATTGCAAACTTAAAGTGATTGTGAAAAAAGACCGTTTAGAAGAGCAGACTATGAATGAAAGAAAATGAAGTCAGTTGAGCACAATAAGATGAGTGTTAAAAATGCAAGTAGGTCACCTGTAGAAAAGTGGGCACTCTTGTTAGGCTCCCTAAACCCATACAAGAAGCTTGTCCTTTTGTCCTTATCAGACAAAAAAAAAAAAAAAAAAAAGAAAAGAAAAAGGTGAGCCAGTAGGGTTCTACAATCCTGTGTGGTACATGACTAAGCACAAGAACCAGCACAAAGGTAAACCATTAGAAAGCAAATAACCACAACACAAGCCACAAGGATTCCAAATAACAGACACATTGAGTTAGATAAGAACGTATAAACCACAATTTATTAAACTGTTTTATATGTGATCTCCGACTGGGCTGTGCCTTAAATGCATGATGGTTAAATGGAATGTGGAATGAAATTGTGAAGCATACAAACTGAAGGGGTTTCCCGAAAGCTTTGTGGAGTTAATAAATTGTGGTTTATGCGTTCTTATGTAACACAACATGTCCATTACTGGGAATCTTGTGGCTAGTATTGTGGTACATGACTGTAAATCAGAATGATCTGAAAGCTATATCTCCAGTTTCAATTTCAATAGTATGTTGTGTCTTTCGGCTTTTCCCGGTTAGGGGTCGCCACAGCGGAACTCCAGTCCGCTAATGATTGGCAGTAGATTTTTACGTGCCGAGTTGCCAGCCCTGACGCACAACCTTCAATGAAGGTACACCCATTCACGCACGTCTCCACACAGAAGACGCTCTAGCTGAGAATCGAACAGGACAACGTCTTTCTGTAAGGCGACAACACTACCGCAGCTATGGTAGTCTTAATTACTATTAGTACAGAAAAAAAAACAACAAGAGCCTTTTGTGGGTTTAAATCGTATGGTAATCGAATGGACAATATAAACCTACATTAGGATCTCTACAATGATTTTTATTTTTTTTTACTTTACTAATAGTGGTCAAGAATACCTTAGTATTTAACTTAAAGCTAGAAGTATAGCTTACAGGTCACTCAAATTACAGTCATGTACCACTGTTGGTACCATCAAGGATTAATGAAATGATTGTTACCATGGCTTGTTGGATGTTTAGATAGTGAAAGCATTTCTGGCAGCAAAAAGCTGAACTGCATCACTGTTATAATTCATTTATTCAATTTTTTAAATCTAAAGAAAAAACATCAGAGGGGTACAGACAATGTAGCTATCTTTTAGGGGTGTGTGTGTGAAACCCAAGAGCAAATAATCATTGTTGAAACAGACTAAGTGCAGTGCAAGTGTCTGTCAGCAACAAGTTAAAATTCACTACTAACTCTACTATGTATTTTTTCATCATCCCGTACCAAAAATGCTTATAGAAACTGGCTTTTTTGGGGGTAGGGGTGTGCGCTGTGTGATGTAAAAGGTAACTACATAATCTATGTAAACCACTCACAGATACAGCTTGTCTGCGGCTAATATATATATATATATATATATATATATATATATATATATATATATATATATATATATATATATATATATATATATCTGTGTTCTGAGGGCAAGAAGTTTAAATACATAACTGCTCTCAACATTTCTTTAGTCTTCCTCACAAACATTAAAAGGCATACACAGATGGTAGCTATCTTTTTGAGGGTAAGTTATTAGGGATATGGCTTATGGGCTAACATAAGTGTCTGAAATTGACCAAATGAAAAGCATTACTATGACCATTATGCTTTCCATTTTTCTTCTGAGAGAGACATCCAAGTATATGGAATGTGATTATCTTTTTTTCCGGGCATGTTGTGTATGGAAGAAAAGGAAAGTTGCATAATGATTGTTGAGTGATCATCGCATTGCACATCTCAGATAAGTTTATGTATATAAATTTAATGAACTTAGTAATGTGATTTTCACATTCAAAGATGCTTTACTCTCTCAGAAGAAGCACATTCAACTCGGACAACATATGTGCAAAATGAAATGAAGCCACTGCTTGTATTTTCAGAAATACAAGTTTAGCCTTGAACATTTTTACTTCAGTATAATGCCACAGGCGCCCAGATATGGAAATGTTTGTATTCAGCTCACAACAAATATGCACATTTATTTTGCTCATAGGAGGCAAACATTTAATAATCTCCACATACTAAGCGTCAAAATGCTGTTGAGTACATCAGGATTGAAATTCAATTGCATTTCATAGGTTCAATTGCATTGTCTGGACAGAAAGACAGTCATGAGTGTTTTTGTACACAAGTTATCTTAAAAAAATTTCCTGAAACTATGAAGTAGCATGAGGAACAAACGTACTGCTTGCTTATATAATGCTGTACTTCAGTGGCCTGCTGTTTTCACAATCTGGCATTGCAGTGCAGTAACTACATTCTTGACTTCAGTCCTTTTGCATTTCTGCAACAGTGATATAACATGAAACATGAAAAAGGTGAATGCATTTTCAGATTTTAAAAGGAACAAGGAAAAGGTCCCACATTTCAGAACAAAGGCAATGGAAGTTTAAGTGAGGAGTGTGACAGAAAGGAAATGTTGTACCACAGTAGATGTGCCCATTTTCAGTTCAATTTCTACAACTGACCTTAAAAGAAAGAAGGTGCAACTTGGAGAACTTTTGACGGAAGATACCGTGTACAAGGATTACTACAGTATATCTCTCAGAAATTAGATGCATTACTGATAGAGGTGTTAACAGATCTGGCAAAAGGTTAAACGTGAGATGCTGACAGGCTTCACTGCACAATTCTAGGATTCAGAATCAAACTTGGCAAACTCGACTTAAGCAAATTAATCTGGCTGTGCGCACCCAGACAGCTCCTGAAATTAGGCACTTGTATATAATGGACTTCCCTGGTAATGCAACATATAAACAAATTCTTATTTAAGTGTGTTGCTCCGAGTGATGACACCAAGAGATCAGTCCGAAAAAGTCAAGTTTTGTTTTTAATACTCATTCAAATTTATGTTACGTTTGCTGAGATTTTAACTATTGCAAATAACTAAAATATGCTTAATAATTTAGAGGACTACAATCAGGTCTCCAATCATAATCAAATTATGTGCGAGATGGATGTCAAGAAACTTACCTCGACAACAGAAAGGTGAAGCTCGAGAAGTGACATGTTACAAAGTCAAGAGCACTACTTCATTATAATTGGAGACTCAGTCAAAATTCATTGCAAAACATGGAGCTTTAGCTGCTTCAATGTACTACTAGGTATGATTTAAGTGTCAGTGGTGCAACAGGTAACACACAACTTTGGTGCATTAAGGCTGTGGGTTTTAGCTCCACACCAAGTAGCTACACTGCCGACACTGCATAACAGGGTGCTGCACTCCTGACTGCATCATTCTTCAGATGAAACGTTAAACAGAGGACTCATCTTGTTGAGTTGGTAGTAGTCCAGGTGGATGTAAAATAGCTCACAGGACCTACTGCAAAGAATACAGGAAGTTTCCCAATGCCCTGGCCAAATTTCCCCTAGGAGTAAATATACCACTGTGAGTCTCCTCTGAAAAAGGCCACTAGACTATTGGGACTAACTTAGTCAACAAAGAATAGATGGATAGACAGAAGAAGAAGAAAGTGTAGAGTCTTGAAGTGTTTTATTAGGTACAGAGAGTGTAAGCAAAAGCTGTGTTGCTGCTTTTAAAAGCTGTTAAAAAGATGTTTTTCTCTACCATACCTTTTTCTTAGTGACTTGCACAACAGCTTTTAAAGTTGTTTTAGTTTACTGCCACACTCCTGGTAGTCTAAAATAAACTATGTTATGCTCTAGGATTAGACCAGAGCTTAAGAGCACTTAAATGTGCTCAACAGAACTTGGTTTCCATTTTGAAAATGGGGCTTAAATTCTTCCCTACAAACATGTCCAGAAAACACAAGGCTTTACTACATGCCATGAGATTCGATAGAAAACTGCACTTAAATGATTTTTTTTTATATAACAGAAATGGTCTCGCATAATTTCTGTCTATAGACTTGTAGTAACAGCTGAGCTGATGACAACCATTAGTCTGAGTTATTTCAGTGCTAAAAACTCTCTCAGGCTCAAACCCCCCTTCTACCCATAATTCACCATGCTCTGCTCCTGCACAACTGATCAAGTATACTGGTTGAAAAAGAACTGATCAAGTATACTGGTTGAAAAAGAAGCAAAACAAAAAGTACATACACAGCATCCATAATCCAAACAAACCTCCCCAGACCTCCTACATTCTAGTCCAGAGGAAGGTGGGTGGGTATGTAGAAAATGGACTGGGTAATGTAGACAACAGTAAGTACATAATTTTCAAAAATAACATGATCCCATTTATCCTCTACAAATTTTTAAGACCCAGTCCCATGATTATCCTCCAGGTAACAACATGAAAGTACTCCATGAATGACTGTTGCTCTGGAAACGGACTTGAACCTAAAGATCATACCCAGTTTGTAGTAGGACAAAGATGTTCAAAGAAACCCAAATGAAAGCAACACTAGAATCACCCATGAAAGCACTTATAGGCAACTGCGATAAAACCACTACTCTTTGCAAGTGTGTTTGTAACCATATCAGGCAACTTCATCTTGTACTTAAGAGTTAAAAAAAATGTGATACATTCTAACAGCCTGATGAATAGTGTGATTTTAGAACCCAATCCATTATTCCCATAGAAATAAATAGAGAATTCTCGCAAATACTACCTATGCGCATACATACAATGAAGACTATACTTCCCTTTACTGGAATAATTTGAAAAAACACTGGCAAATGCTGGGCAAGAAAAAGAGGAGCCCAAACTCCAGGAAAAGCCCAAGCAACAGACTCCACCATCATAACAGCAATTGAGTTTGACACATTCCAAACTGCCCTAGTGAAAAAGTCTTTGCCTCTGAAGAAAAGATGGCCAAACAAAGTCATCTGCTAGACTTATGGGTACCCTCTAAGAACAAACTGATTTTTAAACATCTTTTTAACAGAACTAAGCTGTTCAGCCAGAGCTGAAGCTGTAGTAAAATAAGAAGTGCTCTTTCTTGTCAGCATAAAGTTTCTTGGAAAAGAAAAAAAGAACGTCCAATGTCTTACATTGACAAACTCTATGCAAAAAAAAGAAAAATGCAAATATCTCTCTGTGGGCCTAAACAACACAGCCGTTTATCAGCAGACCATATGGACTTACTTCTAGCGATCTTGGAAAAGAGCAGTTAGGGCACTGTGAGTCAGGAAAATTAGCCAAGACCCAACACTGGCAGAAAAGGAAAAGAAAAAAAATCTATTATCTTCAAAGAGAAAGTGACCAAGTGGAAACTTGCAATGACCAAAGAAAAAGGAGAGACAAATGAGAAAAAGGTACTCAATGCACCAAACACAACAAAAATCTAAAGAAATTCAACCAGCAGCTTGGAGCTACGGTGTTTTCTGCCCATTTTCTTTTTTTGGCATGGCCAGAAATAACTGGACAGAGGATTGCACTATGCATGATGACATGAGAGAGGGTATGTCAGCAATTTGGAAATGTTTTATCTACTAAGCAGTACTAACACCTGTGGATAAGTTCTAGAGGTTACCAAAGGTGGACTTTATCAGATCATACATTTTAACAATACAGAAAGATCACAAAACCCACTCACCTGCTAATCTTCCTGCTTAACTAGCTGAAGACAGTAAAGTAGCGTCCAACCATATCTCTTAGAGTTGTATCTATCTTTATCCCTTCTACTCTAATTCCTCCAGTCTTTCCAGCCCTGTAACACCTCAATTAAAGTTAATACAAAAGCCTAGAAATTTTCATAACATAAGTAAATGAAAATTCATTATGTGATATTAAACCCAATTTTTCTTTTCAGCAGCTCAGCTGTCAGTCAAGATGTGTGGTATGGTGTGCTAAGATTTTACTACAGAACCATAGCTAGGGTGGGGTAAAGGGGCAGCTACCAAGGGTGCAAGATTTCAGGGGAAAGAGGTGAATGGGAGACAGCCAATAAGGAGTTAGTGCACTACCAACATCTGTGCATTAGCAGTCACAGCAGAAGCACTTTAGCACTCCATATGTGATATTTAAACTGTAACAAGGCACTACATTTGTAGCAAGTGACTTGCTACATTTAAAGTAAAGAAACTCTTTTTGGCTTGTCAGGTACTCAAGGAACACTTGGAGAGCTTGCTTGGTTCTTTGCTCCTGAGATGAGCAGTGCATAGATGGACAAAAAGAAAAGAAAGGACTGTACCCCAGTCTAACTCACAGAAATGATTAGCAGTGCCACTATGGCACCAGGCACTAAATCCACCAGCCAAGCCTTCCTCTACTCTATTAGAAAACCTATCTTAATCCAACAAAGGAATCGCATTAATTTAGTGTTGCACATATTTCACACAGGTTATTTAATAAGAAGTTATGTACTCACCATAACGTTCCATCTGAGTAGGTGACTTCATTTGGATGCAACCTGTGGGATTCGGATCCGACATCGGATCCGAGCCGGCAATTCATAAGCTTTAGGATCCGAGCTCCTAGCTCGTCCCTTTACCCATAATCCCCTGCTAAGCCCTGACTGACCTCAGATTGAGTTTGCCCTGTGAATACCAGTATAACAGAATCCTGGGTAAACCAGGACTAATAGCGCCTTGAAAGGTCAGGGGGATGGAGGGGGGGGGATGGTTGCATCCAAATGAAGTCACCTACTCAGATGGAACGTTATGGTGAGTACATAACTTCTTAATCTGAAGTAGGAAGACTTCATTTGTCTGCAACCTGTGGGACAGAGTCCCCAGCTACCTGGATCTTGGGCGGCCGTCATGGAAGGATGTTCCGGAGCACCGCAGAGCCAAAGGATGCTCTCCCTCTGGAAACAACGTCCACTTTGTAATGTGAAATGAAAGTATGAGATGAGGTCCAAGTGGCTGCTGCACAGATATCATCTAATGGTACTCTAGATTTAAAGGCAGCAGAAGTAGATACTGCTCTTGTAGAATGTGCTGTAATTCTCCGAGGAGCTGGCCTTCCTGAGGTGTCATAAGCCTGCAAGATGCAATTAGAAATCCACTTTGACAAAGTGACCTTAGAGACTGCCTTACCCAGTGCAAATTTTGCAAAGGAGACGAGCAGTTGATCGGATTGTCTATGACCAGCTGTTCTGTGAATGAAGAAACGCAGTTGTCTATGAACATCTAAGGAATGCAGTTTATATTCTCCTTTGTTTTTATATTTGGGAAAGAAAACTGGCAAATTAATAGATTGGTTAATATTGGATTCGGAAGCAATCTTTGGAAGAAAGGAAGGATTGGTCCTGAAGGAGACCCTATCAGGAAAAAAGGAGAGATAAGGTGGTTTGACGCACAGAGCTTGGAGTTCTGAAACTCTTCTAGCTAACGTAATGGCCACTAAGAAAGAAGTTTTCCAGGAAAGATACTTCAAGTCCACAGAGGCTGCAGGTTCAAAAGGAGGAGCGGTTAGGGACTGCAGCACTAAAGATAAGTCCCAAGGTGGTACAGCTTCCTTAACAGGAGGTCTTAAGAGGAAAGCACCCTTAAGAAAGGTTTTACAAATTTTTGCAGCCATGAGAGGTGTCGAGTCATGACCCATATGGTAATGAGAAATGGCTGCCATCTGTACCTTTACCGTCGAAGAGCTTGCTCCTTGTTGGAAAAGGTCTGTCAAGAAGTCTAGTACTGCAGAGAGCAGCGCGGAAAAAGAGATCAAGATTTTTATGTTCCGCCCAAATAGAGAACCGCTTCCATTTGCTTCGATACACCTTCCTAGTAGAAGGTTTATGGGCAGCCACTATGATGGCTTTCACTGGTGAAGAGATACCGGGAGTCCTGATTAGGGATGGAACTGGAGCAGCCAAGCTATCAATTTCAGAGTGTGAATGTTCCGGATTGGAAGCCCCTGAGGATGGGAAATAAGATCCGGAATTGGATCTAGAATCCAGGGCGGATTCACTCGGTGAGACCATACATAAGGGAACCATGGTTGATGAGGCCAGAATGGGACAATGAGAATCATTCTGCTCCCCAAACTGCTGGCTTTCTGTAATATTTTTGGCATTAGAGGCAGAGGAGGATAAGCGTATAGGAGACCGGGAGGCCAAGCATGCACCAGGGCGTCTCTCGGGGATTCCCCGAATGGGGGAAGTAGAGCGAAGAAACTGTCGCATTTGGCGTTTGAGGTTGAAGCAAAAAGATTGCAACAGGGTTGCCCCCAGGTGGCAAAAATCTGCTTCGCTACTAGAGAATTGAGAGACCATTCGTGAGGGGAAAGTATGGTGTGACTCATTGTCCGCTAGAATGTTGGACCTTCCCGGAATGTGCGTTGCCACAAGAAAGCGGTTGGTGGAGATTGCCCATTCCCATACCCTCATGGCCTCTCGACAAAGGGGGTTGGACCTGGTTCCCCCCTGTTTGTTGATGTACCAGACTACCGACATGTTATCTGTCTGGATAGCAATAGTTCCTACAGGAAGAAGGCTGTGTAGTGCTTGCAACGCTAATAGCACTGCCCTCATCTCCAGAACATTTATATGCAGGGAGGTCTCTGAACTGTTCCACGTGCCTTGGACAATCCTGCCCTCTGAATGCCCCCCCCCACCTGAGGCGAGAAGCGTCCGTGGTCACTGTGGCTAGGGGGAATGCAGTACAGAAGGGTCTCCCTTGTCAGGAGGTCCGTTGACTGGAGCCACCAGAACAGGGAGCTCTTGCATGCTCTGCTGATGGCTATCGGGCTGTTGAGAGGAAGGTAAAGCAGGGACCATTGGACCTGGAGGGTCCATTGAAGGATCCTCATGTGTAGTCGAGCGTGGAGGAGGAGTGGGATGGCTGCCGCCATTGAACCTAGGGCCCTCAGGACCATAGCTGCAGTCGGAGAAGGTTCTAAGATGGCCGTGATATGACACCTCAGGTTGGACAGTCGATCTAGAGTGAGGAATGCCCGCATGTTTCTTGTGTCCAATCTTCCTCCTATAAAATCTATACGCTGTGTGGGGGCCAGGGAAGATTTTTCTCGGTTTATGGTGATGCCCAGGCGAGGGGCTATATGAAGGAAATAGTCCCTGGCTGAGCACAGTAGATGCCTTGATGATGCTGTAAGGAGCCAGTCGTCCAGGTATGGAAACACCTGTATTCCCTGGAGTCTCAGGTGGGCAGCTATCACTGCAAGTACCTTGGTAAACACCCAGGGGGCAGAGGTGAGACCAAAGGGAAGGACCCTGAACTGGTAGTGCCTGACTCCCAGCCGGAAGCAAAGGAACCTCCTGGACCGTCTGTCCATTAGAATGTGGTAGTACGCGTCCTTGAGGTCTATAGAGCACATCCAATCGTTCTCCCGCAAAAGGGGGAGGATAGATTGTAAGGTGACCATCCGGAATTTTTGTTTGGTTACAGACAGGTTCAGTTGTGACAGGTCTAGGATCGGTCTTAAGTCCCCCGTCTTTTTTGGCACCAAGAAGAACCTGGAGTAAAACCCTGATCCGGTCTGATCTCGGGGGACGTGTTAGATGGCTCTTTTTGTTAGCAGCTGTGCGATTTCCACAGCTGCTACCTCCCATTGATCGGGTTGTACATCGGGGAGGTTTTTGGATCTGGGAATCCTGTGAAGGGGGATTGAATAGCCTCTGGATATCACCCGAAGCACCCAACGGTCTGACGTGATTGACTCCCATGATGTCAGGTGCCTCGAAAAACGCCCCCCCCCCCGACTGCCTCCAGAGGGGAGCAGCCGGGTAACCCATCAGGGGTGCTGCGTGGGTCTGTCACAGAAAGGTTCTCTGGACCCAAAGTTCCTAGGAGCCCCTCTGCCTCTAGGACGGCGACCTCCCTGTCCTCCTCTGCCACGGAAGGACTGGTTGTCCGGAGCAGGTTGGAACTGCTGCGATTTCCGGAACCACATCTTCTTCTGTCCCTTTTGGTTCTTCGAGAAGGACCTCTGGGGAGCTGAGAAGCGGACTCCAATGGCAGACAGCATCTTCCCGTCCTTTTCGCTCTGGACAAGCGTTTCGCGAACCGTTTTGCCAAAAAGGGCAGAACCATCGAAGGGGGTATTCGCGAAGGTCGCTTTGAAGGGCTCTGCGAAGTCACAGTGCTGGAGCCAGGCCTGGCATCTCATAACAAGGCCCGATCCGCTAGATCTAGCGGCTCCCTCTGTTGCGTGAGATAAGAGCCGCATAGAAGTATTAGACACCGCTCTGAGAGTGGCCATACGGGTGGAGTACACTTGTTTGTCCTCCGCCGACATGGACTCCAGGGGAGATGCAGCGTATTCCTTAATCAGGTCTCGCTGCATCCTGATCACGTGTGCCATATAGTTCAGCGCCCTCAGGGAGAAGGTTGCTGAACTAAAGCCTCGCTTCCCAATGCGATCCATCGAGCAGGATTCCTTGCTCGGGGGATGCAGAGAGGGACTCTCCTGAGCCAATTCCCTCTTTGTGGCTGCAGCCATCAGCATGGCATCTACTGGGGGTCCCTTACTACAATGTGTACGGTCCGATGGGGGACTAAGAATCCGGTCCGGACGTTTGGGAACAGGCTCTACGGTGTCCGGGTCCTTCCACGCTCTGGTGGCAATAAGGTCCACCAGAGGGTCGGCAGGAGGGGACACCCAAGAGGTAGACAGGCCCGCCTCAAATGCCTCCAAGAACACAGACTCGTCCGAGGAGGCCTTGGGGGCAGACCACCCCCCCCGATCCTTAACATTTCCATAATGTCTCCAAAGGAGACATCTTCTGGGGGTGATCTTGGGGAGCCCTCCCCTTCCTCCAAGTCCGTGTCTTCAGTAATGGACTCTGGGGAGTCCACGTGCCTCCTCTTACACTTATGCTTACGAGGCACTTCCTCGGGGGGACTGTCCGAGGAGTCCTCGCCAGCAACCAGTTGTTCCAAAGGAACCACTTGGGACATTGAGGCGGGCTGTCCCTGAGACCGGCTGATGGGAGCCTGGCCCAGCTGCGAGGGAGTGCGGGATGGAGCCGAGACAGGGACCGGGGGTCCGGATGTCCTCGACAGAACCCTCTCCACAACGAAGGCCGAGGGGGAGCCGACTTCTCTAAGACCAGAGAGCCGACCCCCACTCGGATCTGACGAAGGGATCAGAACCGGGGCCGAGACCGTCGGATCCGAGAGATCGGTGCGCTCCGACCAAGACGGAGTCGAAGAGACACCGGCTCCCTCGGATCCGAGGCTAGGCCCACGGCTCCGAGAGGTCGGGTCCGAAGTACCCGAAGCACTCAAGGGAGGGATCGGATCCGAGGTGCGCCGACCAGTCGGATCCGACCCACCCCCGGGTCCAACGCTGCCCAGTTCCGAACCCGGGAGTCGGGTCGGAGAAGGAGCTATGGGGGCGAAAAAAGGGGTCGAGGCCCCTCCCGGATGGGGGGGGCCAGGAGCACTCCCATCTGCATCTGGGCCTGGATGAATCGCTTCATCATCCGGTCCATATCAGCATCCGACATAGAAAAAGTTGACCTCGACGAGGCCACCGAGGCGGATCTAGAGTGTCGCCTCGATGACCTAGACGGTCTAGTCTCCACCTCCTCGGGTCTGGGAGAGAACCGAGGGGATCGGAGCCGAGGAGGAGGAGATTTAGAAGCCAGAGGGGAAGCACGCTTAGGCGGCGGGGCCGAGACAGAGGCCTCGGCCCGCCGCTTATGGTGCCCCTCTCTGTGCCTCTCCTTTTCCCTCCTGGTCTCCCTATCCTCTGGTTTCTTAGCGGGAGATTGAGTCCCTGCCGGAGGAAGGGAGACCGAAATAGTCACTGGCTGAGTAGGGAGGATAGCAGGGGCAGAGGCCGAAGCCGATTCCAGAGGGAAAAGTCCCGCCAGAACCAACTTCGCCCTCCGCTCCCTTAAAGCTCGGGGGTTGAACCCTGCACAAATGGTACAACCAGATGACAGATGTTCAACCCCCAAGCATCTAACGAACCGAGTGTGGCCATCAGCCGGGGAAAGCTTACGGCCACACTCGGTACATTTAGAAAATATAGCCTTGGGGGCTTCAGACATAGCTACTCCCTAACAGGCCCTAAAAAAAAAAACACACACTAAACGAACACCCGAGAAGGTTAACTAAGGAAGGGAGGAAAGCCTAAACAAACACACTTTAACTATATAAGAAAAAATATAAGCAAAAAAGATCTCACCAATTTCCTTTCGCTATGGAGCTCGAAATTCCTGTCAGCTATTGAACGCGGCAAATGAAATCTGATGTCAGTCAGGGCTTAGCAGGGGATTATGGGTAAAGGGAGGGGCTAGGAGCTCGGATCCTAAAGCTTATGAATTGCCGGCTCGGATCAGATGTCTGATCCGAATCCCACAGGTTGCAGACAAATGAAGTCTTCCTACTTCAGATCAACCCATTTAACCCACAATTTAATATTAGCATGGGTTGAAGTTTTGCCAGGATTTTTTTTTTTTGTAATATTTGCAACTTTTCATTGACAAAACATGCAGTCCTAAGTTAAAGGGGTGCTCCTTTTCAGGTAAAGAAAGGAGAATTATTTGGTTACATCACTTGTAAATACAGACCGTGGGTGCAAGCTACATAAGACCAAAAAAATGAGAGACCAGCATACAGTGGCACCAGATAAATCCTTTATAGAAGTGCCCTAAGCAAAAAAGCAGCAGACTGGTTTTGGCTTCACAGTTACATTGCCTTCATCGGTGTTAATGTCCGATAAATACTTTATATACATAATTTAAAGAACATGTGATCAATTGAAGATGCTCATTAATCCCTGGTTTAAAGAGACCTCCCAGTTTAACAATCCATTTTTTCTCCATGCTGTTTAATAAATCATGCCATCCTAATTTATTCCTTCTGGGTCTCATTATTTTATTATAGTAAAATTAAATGCAGCATTTTTGTGCGTCACTGTATGTTTATAGAGGGCATTGGTTTCTTTATGGTGTTTAATGTCGCGAAGATGTTCAGAAATTCTGAATTTAAGCAGTCTGGAAGTTTGCCCTATGTAGAATACTGAACAATTGCAACTAGCTAAGTAAACCACCCAATCAGTAACACAATTAGCAAAAAATAAAATCTCATAGATTTGAGGGGTGTTTTGACTACTGAATCTTTTGGTTTTTAAAACCCTAGGACAATGGACACAATGACCACAAGGGTGACCACCAATTAAGGGGTCACCTGACAAAGTAACTTGGGTATGTTTCTTATAATGAAGTTGACCGTGTTTGTAACGATTTGAAAAATGCAGCAAGATTTTTACCTTTCTTAAAGGAAAAATGGCATCTGTCACCTAAAATTTCACCAAGTCTAGTGTCAGATGTCAAAATATTCCAATGGTGCTGCACAATATCCATTAATACCTTGGTGTTGCGTCCGTATGTAGTACCTAATCTAAGGCCCCTCCCTTATTACATTTGGCTTTATAAAGTAGAAGATTCTCACACACCATGTTATCTACATTATGTTTCATATGTAAAACATGGCCCCATTTTATAGCCTCTGTCCCTAAATCTAAGAACCAAATCATCCCTGAAGTGTTCATAAGTATTTCCATCAGAACAAATGTGTTTCATCCTCAAATTGAGATTTGGGGATGTTCTTACAGATGTGGGGTGGATGAGTCTATACACACTGAGCAGAGTGGATAAGAGTTGTTGACCGCAGCTGTTAGCGGAGATATATAAGTATCCTGTTTTTTTTCGATTACTTATACAGATTATTGTTTTTAACAATTAATATATAGCACTTTTATTGTCTGCTTTTTAGTCTTCAAGTGTATTTTATTGCTATTAACTAATCTGCACAAGTAACTGATTTGTCTGCAGTTAAAAGCATTCTGTATCTTTACAAATCTTTATCTGTTTGTGGATTTCTCTAGTGCTACTGACTGTAGGCTATTGTCCCCACCCTCCAGCCCAGTTGGTGTCTTGCTCTTATACTTGGTGGCTTTGCAGCTGCCCGCCCCTACTGTAAATCTGATCTGTGACCCTCCTCCCAGTCTAGTGTCATTAGCTTATTCTACCTAGTACAGAGAGAACATTTGATAAGGCCTTCTGTTTCTCCTTTTTCCCTTTCAAAAAAATAAATAAATAAATAAATACATACATACATTTTTTTTTTGCCTGAACCTCCTTGTGTTCTGACTGTGCTTCTCAAACATTTTGGAAATATAGAGTATATCTCAGAGCATTTATTATAACTGTAATTGCCTTAATATTGCTACAACTTAAGTGCTCTAGGTTGCACTGCATCTGAAGTGTTTTGTGTGTTTTAGCTGCTTTTCTGTATATATAGACTTCTGTTTCTGTATTCTAATTTTCCTTTTCGGATTATAGACTTCAATATGGATACATCGGTCTCCAGTTTATGGTTTTTGGACCAATATGATGTTTCTGGATGTTTGTAAACTTTTGGGACCATTTGTTACATTATTCGACAAAACGGGACTTTATGATAAGTACTGTACAACGTTTTCATTTTCTGTTTTCAGCTGGACATATATTTGTGTTTTGAGACTTGAATTTGTGTTTTTGAGACACTAAATACCAAATATTAAAGCATTAATAGTCGGTTTGTGCTTTGGACAATATTTTATATACTATCTTTCGTGTTTCACACACTATGTGATGATTTAAACAATTGTTCTTAGCAGGTTATTTACGAACTTTGTACATGGGCATTCTCAGTTGTGCATTATCCATTGAATGTGTTAAAATGTTCAAATTTTCTGTTATGCTCATGTTTATGTATCCAATTTGAGGTTTTTGGACGTATGTATATTGTGGGACCATCTGTTATCTAACCTGACGAATTGGGACTTCCTGATAAGTACCGTATATTGTTTTTTTCTTATTGTCTGTTTCAGCTGGGCACATCACATTCAGATTTGTGTTATTTGAGATATTGAATCACAACCATTAGACATTAATAGTCTTTTTGTTTTAAGTACAACATTTAATATATTATACTACTGTCCTACATATTATGTGATGATTTTTGCCTCTATTAGACCACTTAATATTTCTGCTATGAGTATTTCTAGTTGTTCATTTCCGAATTGAATGTGGTGAATTGTTCTAATTCTCTACTATGCTTATGCCTATATCATATGGGAAACACATCACTTATCAGTCTTGTTAATGGTCTTTTTTCTAACTTAGAATCTGATATTTGTTTGCACCTCTTTACTACAGGTTCTATAGTTATTATTTTCTAACTAATCTGGCTAATGTTTATAATGGGAACATTGATTGTGTCTCCATTTAAATCCATTAGACCCAGTTAATACTACTTATTTAGTCACTGGTATCAGGTTTTGAAGTTTTGGTTAAAGGGTATAGATACTACTAGGCCATTCAATTGGGCCTATTTTGTTAATGTGTCAGGTTTTCCTCTTGTTTAAACATTCCCAGGTTTATCGTAAATATAGGCCTTGACCAGTCTGGGCATTGGTATTACGTATTCCCTAAAGATTATATATATTGTGAATTTTTAAGCCTTTACTGTTTTCTAATAGGCTTGTGTTCTTCTCTCATATTATTTGTCAGAGATGTAGCATTTGATATTTTGGGATTTTGCTAGTATTGTCTCATGTTTTTTATGGAGCCTTTTTGACGTAGCAGATTTTGGGATACTATTGTTAAATTTGGCTCTGTTGGTGAGTGCTTAATATGGATCTTCTAAGTTTGGTCTCCGGATTGTCAGCTGACCGTGATGACCTGGGAGTATTTGGTCTTGGTGCAAGTACAGAGGGTACTGTTACTGCGGAACCAATGGGTCCGGAAACCATGTGTAATATTGGTTTTGATAAATTATACAAACATCTTAAGATATTAAGGACAAATGTTTGGCACTCAAAACTATTTAAGGCATACATTGCCAAAAATACAACTCCACGTGGTTTGACAGTAAGAACACAGCCTCTTGTTAGTGAAGCAGATGAGGCTCTTAATAGTGAATGGGCTGATATTCAGCAACAAGCTACCATGTCCTTTGTAAAAGCACTGGGAAAATTCTATGATCGTATAGTGGATCGGGAGGCTGATACAGTGCTCAGACTGGCCAATGATGTTAAACCTTTTGAGGGGCAATTATTTTTTCAAAAACAACTTACCAAAGTGGCTAATGGCTTAAACAATTTAGAAGAACAATTAAAATCTAGAAAAATAAAGAAATTTAATCAGGATCAACAGGATTACCAAGGGGGAAACCCCTTTGGTACTAGTACCAAACATGTGAGATTTTTCTCACCATCAGTACGGCCATCCAAAAGAAAAAGACCCAAATCAATACTGAAAAATCGTAGTTCTGATACAGGTTCATCTACGGATGATTTCTCATCTTGTGCTGAGAACGATGCACAGACTGCATCAGGCTCACCGTCTCCCAAAAGGACCGCTTTAGGGGGAAATACCAGCGGGGGGGCAGAAAACACAGGTCAAACAAAAAACATTCAGGGCTTACTCAAACTGGCAATGCAGAAATAAATGTTTTGTACAATCAAAATTGTCTGACTATGTATTAACACCAACTGAATTGTCTGTCCTTAATAAAGGCCTTACATTTCTACCTGTTTTTTTCATA
The DNA here is from genome assembly GCF_019279795.1 of Protopterus annectens. Classification (NCBI taxonomy): domain Eukaryota; kingdom Metazoa; phylum Chordata; order Ceratodontiformes; family Protopteridae; genus Protopterus; species Protopterus annectens. The sequence goes on from NC_056730.1 coordinate 1,016,738,505, forward strand.
TCTGAAGATGCTTTAGCACAAGATGTTATGTCTTTCTGTAAATTGCTTAATCTTAGATTATTTTTTGGTAATGAAGGTAATGATTATACTAAAGATAAATTTATCTATCACAAATCACAATTTTTGTCTCCTATGCATCCAGTGGTACAGCAGTTTCAAAATAATATTCTCAAAGATTTACATTTTTACGGTATAAACTCATGCCCAAGACCGAATAACATTACACGGACTGAACAATTGGTCATTGAAAAACTATGTAATAACCATGATATTGTCATCATAGCAGCTAATAAAGGAGGAGCAGTGGTTGTGCTCAACTGGTCAGATTATGATAAGGAAGCAAAAAGACAACTTTCAGACAAACATTACTATTTTGAAATGGCTATTAATCCCACTTTGAAGTTTAAAAAAGAAATTGATGATTTTCTGATGCATGCTAGGGATATAGCCATCATCGACAGTAATGTTATGAACCAACTTATGATTCAGGACCCTATGAATCAATATATTTATTTCCTGCCTAAAATACACAAAGATCCTGTCAACCCTCTGGGTAGACCTATTGTGTCTGGAAAGGGTTTTATTACTGAACCCTTGTCTCTATCTTACCAAACGAGTTAAACCATTGTTATAAGGAGCACAATCACAGGGTATCACAACCCATCAGGTTTACTACAACTTATGGTAGGAATTCTGACACGTTAATACAGAGTGTACATAGGCATTGAAACATTTTACAATATGATCTTGAGGTATCTAATATTATCCCTGAAAAATGTCTGTTTTCTTTTAGGAATGGCAAAAATCAGAGCGGTTGCTTTAACCATTTCAAACACCCACATGATTCCGGTACGGAACATTATATTCAAACTACACTAACAGGGGGAATTCTTATTGGCTGTTTCCCATGTGGCCACTGTTCTAACTAAGTCAATAAAACTAAGCAATTTTCCAGTACAAAATCTTCTGTTGTGTATGATATTATTTTTTTTGCCAATTGCAGTTCTGACTGGGTTATCTACTTGGCCACATGTTTTTGTGGGTCATTTTATGTAGGACAAACTTCACATCCATTGAGACTCAGGATTTCTGAACACATTAGCAATATTAAAAAATGTAAGGTCCAAAATGCATTGTATAAACATCAAACCATACATCCCACTGCAAAGTTTTCTTTTACTATAATTGATATTATAAAAGGCAAAAAGCTGAATAAAATGGGTTTGCACTCTTTACTAAACTCTAAGGAGAAAAAATGGATTATTAAGTTAGGGGGTTTATTCCCACCAGGGCTCAATGAGCAATTTTAGGCTAACCAATCATGTTTCTTCTGTGACATTTTAAACAACAGCATTTGAGTTGTTTTCATTACACTGAGGAAGGATGTGTGTGTATTGCCAGCCGAAACCAGTCTGTTTCTGTTGCTGTTTAATAACAAATTATTTCACCAGAACACAGCTTGCTGGCTCTGTTTTTTATTTTCACTATTAACTAAATCTGCACAAGTAACTGATTTGTCTGCAGTTAAAAGCATTCCGTATCTTTACGAATCTTTATCTGTTTGTGGCTTTCTCTAGTGCTACTGGCTGTAGGCTATTGTTTCTAGCTGAAGCCTCTCTAACTTGGCTAGATTGTGTTAATAGTCTGCTGAGTGGGGGCTGGTTATTTTGTGTTCTTGTTAAAAAAAAAAAAAAAAAAAAAGTTGTTCTGGTATTTAAGTCCTAACTTTGATAGGGTTTCTGTCTATACACACTGAGCAGAGTGGATAAGAGTTGTTGACCGCAGCTGTTAGCTGAGATATACAAGTATCCTGGTTTTTTTTTTCGATTATTTATACAGATTATTGTTTTTAACAATTAATATATAGCACTTTTATTGTCTGCTTTTTAGTCTTCAAGTGTATTTTATTGCTATTAACTAATCTGCACAAGTAACTGATTTGTCTGCAGTTAATAGCATTCTGTATCTTTACAAATCTTTATCTGTTTGTGGCTTTCTCTAGTGCTACTGACTGTAGGCTATTGTCCCCATCCTCCAGCCCAGTTGGTGTCTTGCTCTTATACTTGGTGGCTTTGCAGTTGCCCGCCCCTACTGTAAATATGATCTGTGACACTCCTCCCAGTCTAGTGTCATTAGCTTATTCTACCTAGTACAGAGAGAACATTTGATAAGGCCTTCTGTTTCTCCTTTTTCCCTTTCAAAAAAATAAATAAACAAACTTTTTTTTTTTTTTTTGCCTGAACCTCCTTGTGTTCTGACTGTGCTTCTCAAACATTTTGGAAATATAGAGTATATCTCAGAGCATTTATTATAACTGTAATTGCCTTAATATTGCCACAACTCAAGTGCTCTAGGTTGCACTGCATCTGAAGTGTTTTGTGTGTTTTAGCTGCTTTTCTGTATATATAGATTTCTGTTTCTTTAACTAAATAAGCTCTGCAAAGTTGTTTCATTGCATTCCTGCCTGTATTTATGACTTTTTTTTTGCACTTTTAAAGTTTGATTTTGCTTAGTTTAACTGGTAGGCTACACACTCAAGTGCGCTAGCCGAATTAATGCATTTACTGTGTTTCTGTGCCTAATTTCTGCTACTGTGTAAAAAAAAAAAAAAAAAAAAAAAAAAAAGTCCTGGTTTCCCACCTTTACTGAACTAGAAAAGTCCAGTCTTCAGGTATTGCTGATCTCTGGGCTGTGTCATAGTCCCTGTGTTGCCCATATCCTTATTTGGATAGGAGGAAGCTTCTTTGTTCACCAGTGAGAGTGGGGTGCTCTGAGCAGCCTATCTGTCCCTTGAGGAGTGGTTCCAGCCCAGTGACCTGTAGCTTATTGGCCGTTTTGGGCCATTTTCTATCTCTTTTTAACCCCCTGCTTTAAAGAAAGCTTTAGCGCGCTTTTGCGCTTGTAATTTAAAGTTTGCCCTGTTTGTTGCATTTACCTGTTGAGGCTACACACTCAAGTGCGCTAGCCTGCGTTACATATTTATTGCATTTTTCTGCTGTTTGTAGCAAAAAAGAAAAAAAAATTATCCTTGTTTCCCATCTTTCCTGACCTAGAGCAGTCCAAATACAGGCTTTGCTGCATTCTGGACTTTTGGAAGTTCCTGTGTTGCCCATTTCCTTTCTTGGATAAAGGGAGGGTTCTTTGTTCACCAGTGGCAGTGGGGAGCTTAGAGCAGCCTATCTTTCCCTGGAGGAGTGTTCCCAGCACAAGAATCTGGTAGTCTATTGGCCGTTTTGGACCAATTTCTAGCTCTTTCAAGTCCCCCTATATAAAACCTGCTTTGGCGCAGTTTGTGCGCTTGTTACTACTCAGCCAAGCTCCTCGTGGTCCTGCAGAGTGGTGCTAGCAGCAGAGAGGCTAAAAGAGCGACTGTTAACCTGATAAGTGTTTTTTTTCCTGCTACTACCTGGGCGACTGTCCGATCTAGCTAAACTGCAAGTATTTCTGCTTCTTGAACTGTTTTAAACTGTTTAAAGTTGTTTTTGCACCTGCATTTTTAAAGTTTGCCCGGTTTGTTGCGTTTACCTGTTGAGGCTACACACTCAAGTGCACTAGCATGTGTTACACATTTATTGCACTTTCCTGCTGTTTGTTGCAAAAAAAAAAAAAAATATCCTTGTTTCCCATCTTTCAAAAAAACAAGTAATCTCCGTTGTATCCCCAAAGTCTCAAAACAACCCACTAAAGTGTAGTGGGTCTAAAAACAAAACAGTGTACGAAACTTCTCTGTGTGGAAGATTTTCAGTCCATATATTTCTAGTTAATCACTGTATATAATCAGATCAGACAATAGTTGTAGAAGTAGAGAACGTAAACTCAAGTCAAAAAGTACTAATAGAAAATATATAATTCTACAGCATTACTAAGTATTCAAAAGTAATCCAAGCAAGGCAGGCAGTCTGTTTCCAGTCGAAAATCCTTTATTAAGTACACAGACAAGCGATCCAAGTAAAACAAAAATAGAGTAATAATTTCCTCACAAGCTTTCTAAATAAATATATATATACTTTTTATCAGGCATGGGAGTGGTTTACTGTGCTGTAAAATAAAGTGTTATTGGTACACATGTTAAATTCACATCCCTTCCCCCATCAGTGTGACATTCGGGCTGGTCCTGCCCTACCTAGTAGCTGTCATAATAATATATAGCCCTAATGTACTTTAATGGTGCATCTTATTAACCAAATTAAGTAGATTATTAAGTCTGTGATTTTATATACAAGGCAATATACTACATGGCTGGAAATATATAAACCTTAGTTCATTTTGCGATCAAAAATTATATATAAATATATATATATATACATTTTGCATGTAAAAATCAGTTTTTATTTTCATAACCTATTGTTAACAAAGATCGCTTTCGTCCTTCTAGACTTCTTCAGGTCTGTGTACAAGAACCCTAAAAACCTATATAATTGGATAATTAGTTAGTATTGTTATTACCATCATTTTGAACAAAATTAAGAAAAAAAAAATATATATATATATATATATATATATATATATATATATATATGTATGATGATGGAAACAAAATATATACACTTAAATTTCAAATGATTTAAAATGGTACTTAAAACCAATTTGTAGAAAAAAATAAAATAAAATACAATTAGTCATGTAAACAATGTGGCAATTTTCTAAGTTCCAGTGCACTTTTACTTGAACAGTAGTAGTTTAGTCCAGGCTTTCTAAAAGAGTTTAGTTTTAATTGCCACATAAATTCATGTTTCTCCAGAATATTCGGGATGTCTCCTTCAAGATCACCCATGTCTATGCAATCCAGGATCTGGAACTTAAAACCTGTGCGTCTTTTATGAAGAGAAAGGTGTTTGGCTAGTGCATTATTTTTACATCCAGAGCGGATTTCTGAGAGATGACGTGAAATCCTTCGCTTGAGTTTATTTACAGTCTTGCCCACATACAATGTATCACATTTATTGCACTGTGCCCTGTAAATTACTTTTTTAGTGTTACAGTCGCCCCCTGCACTGGTTTTAATGATCTTCTTTAAATAAGGGCAATAAAAACCATCACCTTGCTGTATAAATATACAAAATGTACAATTAGTTTCACATCTTTTAGTGCTTTTCTCACATGGTCTAGGTTTAAATTCAACAAAATGTCTAATATTCCTGGCCTTCCTATAATCAAATGATGGGGCTTCACCTAAGATGTTAATCAGAAAAGGGTTTCCCTGTGACAATGTCCCAGTTTTCTTCAATAATATTTTTGATACTGTGATAATCCAAAGTGTATGTCAGGATGCAGCTATTTTTGCATTTGTTATTCTCTGTGGAATTACTTAACATTTTTCTACTGGGGAGGTTGAATGAAGGTGCTTCAGTCCTTTTCAGTTCTATAATGGGTTCCAGGATGTTTTTTAACATCTGACTTTCATAGCCTCTCACTAGAAAATCATTCTCTAAGTTGTTCAGGTTTCTCACAAATGGTTCCATCTCTGTGGTAATTCGAGCTAATCTATAGCCTTTGGATTTCACTACATTATATTTGGTTTTTGTAGGATGTAGACTTTTACTGTGGAGTAATAAGTTAACCCTCGTTGGTTTTCTGAATAGATCAGTGGTGATTCTGTTACTGTTCTTGTCCTTGGAAATCTGCATATCTAAGAAAGTGGTTGAAGTACAGCTATGGGAAGAGGTAAACTTCTGGAAGGGGGTTGCTTGATTGAGGTAAGTGATAAAATCTCCAAGCCGCAAGGTGTCACCTTCCCACACAATAAAGACATAGTCAATAAAACGTAAATAGCATGTGACCGCTACCCCAAAACAAAACACGTGCAACACATAGTTCTCAAAGCCAGTGTGCCGAACAGTCACAGCCCTTAAGGCTAAACAACACACCTGATTCACTTGTAATAGGTGACTCTATCGTCAGGCACACTGACGTCCAGCTCACCAGGCTGAACAAGGAGAAGGTCACGGTGAGCTGCCTGTCGGGCGCTAGGATCCGCCACATAACACAAGCACTCAGGCCACTCCAAGGCAAGTACAAATATGACTCAGTCATTGTCCATGCTGGTGTGAATGACCAGAGATGTACCTCCCTGGACTACATGAAAAGAGACAGAGGAGCTCTCTGAGCATGTAGCCCAGGCCGGTATGACCCTGACCTTGAGTAGCATCTTACCCTCACCAAGAATGATGCCACAATATGAAGACAAGATGATCAATTTCAACAATTGGCTTAAGTATTGGTGTCATTCAAAGGGGATCCAATTCCTGTCTGCCTGGGATGACATGCTCGACAAGCCACGATGCTTCTCTAGGGACGGCTTGCATCCGTCACCCCTGGGCTTTCGGATATTGGCAAAGGCTCTTGCCAACCCCATAGTACCTTTTTTAGGCAAGGCTCAAAAGACAAACCCACCTCCACAGGTATCACAAGGGATAAGAAACTAAGAGTAATGCTACTCAACGCCAGAAGTCTACACCTCAAGATGCATGCACTCGAAACTCTCCTTAGCATGGGCACAGACATCTGTGCAGTAACAGAAACCTGGTTTAAGGCTCCCGAGAGCACCCCAGCACTACCAGGTTATACCTCATACCATGTTTTTCGGCCCCAAAACTTGGACCGAACCACAAAAGGAGGGGGGAGTATCAATATTTATCAAAGATACCACACCTCCAGGTTGGTGGCACAGCACGAAGCATCAGAGACTATCCATGTGCAAGTAACAGTGGGTAAAACTGCCTTCCAATTTATAGCCTGCTACAGACCACCCTCTCAAACCCAGGAACCCCACTCGGCCTTCTTGAGAACACTGGAAAATATGAAGGTCTCTCCAAACACCATTATATTGGGTGACTTCAACTACCCTAACATAGACTGGGAGCATTACTCTAGCTCCAACACCCTAGCCCGAAGGTTCCTAGAATTTATAAACTCAAATGCTATGGAACAACTTGTTGCCACTCCCACAAGAGGGGAAAATATACTGGACCTGATCATCACCAACATGGGGACTCTATGCTCCAGACCAGAAGTGTATCCCTCACTGGAAAGATCAGACCATAAACTAATCTCACTAGATATTCACTTCCCGACCCCAGCCCCTGCCCAGAAAACCACAGTGAAAAACTTCTATAAAGCAAATTTCACACTCCTCAAAACCGAGGTGGAATCCTTCAAAGCCCCCAGGCCTGTTGAAAATACAGCCCAGACCACAGAATCCTTTATAAACGCATTCTATGAACACCTTCAGGAATGCATGGATCATGCAATCCCAAATAAAACCAAGACCCAATCCTCCAAAGTTAGGCATCCTGTCTGGTGGACCCCAGCCATAAACTATACAATAGAAGGAGGAAGCTACTACATGATAGAGCAAAATCCCAAAAAGGGAAGGCATCTCTGATCAGTATTAGCAAAAAACTATGGGCACTCATAAAATCGTCTAAGGCCAGCTTCGAGAGAAAAATTGCACAGGACAGCAAGGATAATCACAAGGCTTTCTTTAGTTATGTTAAGAACCTGGGTGGGAATTCCCAGATATGCTCAGAATTAGTCCAAAATGACAAGAAATACACCAAATCCACAGACATTGCCAACATCCTAGCTGACAGGTTCAGCGCAAACTTCTCCCCCCCTTCCCCACCAAAAGGGCAAATATCTATCCCAGCAGAGTTCTGCCCCCCTGACATCTCAGATGCTCAGGTAAGAGCCGCCCTCTCCAAAGCAAAAACACAGCATCAATGGGACCAGACGGTGTCCCGGGCTGCGTCGTACATGAACTTCAAGAAGAACTAAACCCAAACATAAAACTACTGTTCAATCTCAGCCTTACTACAGGATACATACCCAAAGAGTGGCGTACAGCACCAGTGGTCCCTCTCCACAAAGGTGGTGCCTCAACGGATCCTGGAAATTATCGCCCCATAAGCCTGACTAGCTTGGTCTGCAAAGCTATGGAAAGGATCATCATGGTATGATCATCATACTGAATTCCCTGTTTGCACTTATTTTTAAAATAGTTTTTTTCTCAAAACTGGCATTTTATCTGTCTTTGGCCTAGCAGTCTTGTGTGGGGTCATTTACTGCGCTGTTATAACTTGTTGATACTTGTGAACCTCGGCTATCTCTGAAAAAAACAAAAAATCTTGCTTTTTTCCCACTTTTCTGAGATTTAAAAAAGTTCAGTTACAGGCTTGCTGTTCTTGAACTGTTTGTAAGTTTCTGTGAGGCCATTTTTTGCTTGGGCTAAAGGGAAGAGACTCTGTTGATCAGTGGCAGTGAAAAACATTGAGCAGCCTTCTCTGTTGATCAGTGGCAGTGAAAAACACTGGGCAGCCTGCCTGCCCCTGTGGGAGTGGTTACTGACTTGAAACTGTAGTTTTATTGGCCATTTTGGGTCAATTCCAAAACTCCTTCATCTTCCTCTCTTAAAACCCTCTTTTGCACGTTTTTGTGCATAGCGCAACAGCGGGCAGCGCTGCCTAATTGGGTATAAACTATTCCTGGCTCCACAAAGTCTGCTCTTCACTTTTTCCCTTAGAACTGCTCTATCTCTCAATTTAAACACCATATTCTCATTCTAAGGCCCTTCACTGGTCCAATTAAATAATCCTACAAGTTAGTACCATTAAACCATAAGCACTACTTACTCTTATACTCTCTACGATTACCCTGTCCTCTATTGGTCCGTCTTAAATTCAGTTTCCCTATATTACTCTAGCATGTCCAAAGGTCAGTCAATGGTTTCCTCTCCAGTCCAGCTGGTGAATCTGGGAATTTTGAGGCAATGTTACAACTGTCTCATGTACACGGACAACCCTCTCCTCCTCCAAACAGGTTCAAATATATGTGAGAGATGCAACTATTTAGCCAAACTGGAGGCTGAGCTCTCTCATCTCAAAACTGGTGTAACCAGTCAGGAGGAGTAGGTAACCTCACACAACACAATTCCAGTATCACATAGTCCCACCACATCAGCGAACCAAACACATAAATACACAAAAACATACTCGGAGGCTCTAAATAAAAATCTACCTAAGCAAGAGACCTCCAAAGCAGACATCCAAGCAAACGCTACCTCAAAACAAAACACGCACAACACATAGCCCACAAAGTCAGTGTGCCAAGCAGCCACAGCCCTTAAGGCTGAATAACACACCTGATACTCTTGTAATAAGTGACTCTATTGTCAGACACAGAGACGTCCCGCTCACCAGGCTGAATAAAGAGAAGGTCACGGTGAGCTGCCTGTCGGGTGCTAGGATCCGCCACATAACGCAAGCACTCAGGTCACTCCAAAGCAAATACAAATATGACTCAGTCATTGTACATGCTGGTGTGAATGACCCGAGACATACCTCCCTGGACTACATGAAAAGAGACATAGAGGAGCTCTCTGATCATGTAGCCCAGGCTGGTATGACCCTGACCTTGAGCAGCATCTTACCCTCACCTAAAATGATGCCACAGTACAAAGACAAAATGATCGATTTTAACAATTGGCTAAAATTTTGGTGTCATTCAAAGGGGATCCAGTGTCTGTCAGCCTGGGATGACATGCTCGACAAGCCATGTTGCTTCGCTAGGGACGGCCTGCACCTGTCACCACTGGGCTTTTGGATATTGGCAAAGGCTCTTGCCACCCCCATAGTGCCTTTTTTAGGCAAGGCTCAAAAGTCAAACCCACCCCCATAGACAGCACAAGGAACAAGAAACTAAGGGTAATGCTGCTAAACGCCAGAAGTCTTAACCTCAAGATGCACGCACTTGAAGCTCTCCTCAGTATGGAGAACATCGATATCTGTGCAGTGACAGAAACCTGGTTCAAGGCTCCAGAGAGCACCCCAGCACTACCAGGCTATACCTCATATCATGCTTTTTGGCCCCAAAACCCGGACCGAACCACAAAAGGAGGGGGAGTTTCCATATTTATCAAGGATATCCACACCTCCAGGTTAGTGGTATTGCACGAAGTATCGGAGACCATCCATGTGCAACTAGCAGTGGGCAAGACTGCTTTTCAGTTTATAGCATCCTACAGACCACCCTCTCAAAGTCAGGAATCCCACTCGGCTTTCCTGAAAACATTGGAGAACATGAAGATCTCTCCGAACACCATTATATTGGGCGACTTCAACTACCCAAACATTGACTGGGAGCACTACTCAAGCCCCAGCACCTTAGCCCAAAGGTTCCTGGAAATTATAAACTCAAATGCTATGGAACAACTAGTCACCACTCCCACAAGAGGGGACAACATACTAGACCTGATCATTACCAACATGGGGACTCTATGCTCCACACCAGAAGTATATCCCTCATTGGTAAGATCAGACCATAAATTAATTTCACTGGATGTCCACATCCCGACCCCACCCCAGCCCAGAAAACCACAGTGAAAAACTTCTCAAAGCGAACTTCTCACTTCTCAAAACCGAGTGGAATCCTTCAAGGCCCCAGGGCCAGTGGAAACTACGGCCCAAACTGCAGAATCCTATATAAACGCATTCTACGGACATCTCCAGGAATGCATGGATCATGCTATCCCAAACAAAACCAAGACCCAATCATCCAAAGGCAGGCGTCCAGTCTGGTGGACCCCTGCCATAAATAAACTGTACAACAGAAGGAGGAAGCTACTACATGATGGAGCAAAATCCCTAATAGGGAAGGCATCTCTGATCAGTACTAGCAAAAAATTACGATCCCTCATAAAATCTTCCAAGGCCAGCTTCGAGAAAAAAATTGCACAGGACACCAAAGACAATCATAAGGCTTTTTTCAGTTATGTTAGAAACCTGGGATGCAACTCTCAGACTTGTTCTGAGTTTATTCTAAACGACAAAAAATACACCGAACCCACAGACATCGCCAATATCCTGGCAGACAGGTTCAGTGCAAACTTCTCCACCCCCTCCCCCCCAAAAGAGCAAGTATCTATCCCGGCAGAGGGCTGCCTCCCAAACATCTCTGATGCTCAGGTGAAGGATGCCCTCTCCAAAGCAAAAAACACTGCTTCCATGGGACCAGACGGCGTCCCAGGTTGTGTCCTACACGAACTCCAAAAGGAACTAATCCCTCAAATAAAACAGCTATATGATCTCAGCCTCACTACAGGATATGTGCCCACAGAATGGCGTACAGCAACAGTGGTCCCACTCCACAAAGGTGGAGCCTCTACGGACCCTGGAAACTATCGCCCCATAAGCCTGACTAGCTTAGTCTGCAAGGCTATGGAGAGGATCATCATGGAGCTCATAAACAAAGACATTGGGGACCTACAGACACTAGATCCTACCAAGCTCGGCTTTGTCAAGGGCAGATCCTGCCTTTTGAACCTGGTTGACTTCTTCGAAACAGTCACCAAAGCCATAGATGAAGGGAAGGTAGTCCACACAGCCTATCTGGACCTTGCAAAGGCATTTGACACAATACCCCACTGGGGCATCATAGATAAGCTATCCAGCTTAAATATAAACCCCTATGTCACAAGATGGGTCGCAAAATGGCTCAAAGACAGAACCCACAGAGTGAGAGTTGCTGGAGCCATGTAAGACTCGAAACCGGTCACAAGTGGCGTCCCACAGGGTTCTGTCCTGGGACCACTCTTGTTCGGCATATACTTTTCTGAGGTACAGGCAAACGTGGGAGGACTATGGCTCACCAAGTTCGCAGACGACTGCAAACTGGGCGCCATAATCAACTCTCCAGCTGACACAAACATCCTTCAAAAAGGTCTCACAGAGACAGATAACTGGTGCCAGCGCCATGGTTTAAAGCTAAATGCCAAAAAATGTATAGTCATACCCTTTGGCAAAAACAGTGTGCCCACAAATTACCACATAGGCGGAAACCCATTAAGTACAGAGAAAGTTATTAGGGACCTGGGGACCCAAGTTGATAGCAATCTCTCCTTTGAAAACCACATTGCCAAAGTGGTTAGAAAGACCTTCTACATAGCCCACCTCATCACGAAGGGTTTCACATCTAGATCAAGAGAGGTAATCATGCCCCTTTATTCAGCCATCAGGCCCATCATAGAATACAATGCCCCTTTTGGGATGTACCTTACCCGACACCTGCAGCAATTAGAAAGACCCCAAAAGTATCTCACCAAGAGGATCAAGGGTCTCAAACAGATGCCATATGCTGCTCGGTTAAAAAAACTCCAGCTCTACTCAGTTGCATACCGCCTACTTCGAGGCGATCTATGCCTGACATACAAAGCTATGTCAAATCCAGAATTAATGGACATGCTCCACCTCAGTAAATCTAAATCCCTTAGAGCCACACGCTCGAGGGACTTGAACCTCAGCACAGAAATAAATAGAACTTGCTGGAGGAACAGGTTCATAACGCAGAGGCTCCCTTCGCTCTGGAATAGAATTCCAGTACATGTGAGACAGAGCACCTCACTGAATCTCTTCAAGAAGAATCTCGATAGGTGGATGGGGGATCGTAAGTTTGTCCCAGGGATTACTCCCGTGTCACTATTAGACAGAGGCACAGTAAACTAAACCTTAAAAAGGGCACAGTATACTCAAATCAAGGGGTGGCGTAAGCCATACAAAATCGGGCTAGGCTTATAATTGCCTCAGGGCAGATAGCCTAGTATGAATCTATGAACCTATGGTCCTCATAAATAAAGATATTGGGGACCTACAGACACTGGATCCTACCTAGTTCAGCTTTGTTAAGGGCAGATCCTGCCTCTTAAACCTGGTTGATTTCATTGAAATAGTCACCAAGGCCACTGATGAGGGGAAGGTGGTCCACACAGCCTACCTGGACCTTGCAAAAGCCTTCGATACAATACCCCACTTAGGCATTATAGATAAGCTCACCAGCTTAAATATAAACCCCTATGTCACTAGATGGGTTGCAAACTGGCTCAAGGACAGAACCCACATGGCTAGAATTGCTGGAGCCATGTCAGACTCCAAACCAGTTACAAGTGGCGTCCCACAAGGCTCAGTCCTGGGACCTCTCGTTCGGTATATATTTCTCGGAGGTACAGGCTAACATGGAAGGACTGTGGCTGACCAAGTTCGCAGATGACTGCAAACTGGGCGCCATAATAGACTCTCCAGCCGACACAAGCATCCTACAAAAGGGCCTCATAGAAACAGACAACTGGTGCCAGAGCCATGGCCTCAAGCTAAACTCCAAAAAGTGCATAGTCATCCCGTTTGGCAAAAACAAAGTGCCCACAAATTACCACATAGGTGGTAATCCATTAAGTACGGAAGTAGTAATTAGGGACCTGGGGACCCAAGTTGATAGCAATCTCTCATTTGACAACCACGTGGCCAAAGTGGTTAGAAAAACATTTTATATAGCCCACCTAATCATGAAGGGATTCACATCTAGATCAGGGGAGGTCACCGTGCCTCTTTACTCATCCCTCATCAGGCCCATAATTGAGTACAATGCCCCTTTTGGGATGTACCTTACCAGACACCTGCAGCAACTGGAAAGATCCCAAAAGTACCTCACCAAGAGGATCAAAGGGCTCAAACAGATGCCATATGCTGTCCGGTTAAAGAAACTCCATCTCTATTCAGTGGCATACAGCCTGCTCAGAGGCGATCTGTGCCTGACATATAAAGCCATGTCCAACCCGGAATTAATGGACATACTGCACCTCAGAAAATCCAAATCCCATCGAGCTACGTGCTCGAGAGACTTGAACCTCAGCACTGAAATAAATAGGACATGCTGGAGGGACAGATTCATAACCCAGAGGCTCCCTTCACTCTGGAATAAAATCCCAGTCCAGGTTAGGCAGAGTCCCTCATTGACTCTCTTCGAGAGGAATTTTGATGAGTGGATGGGAGATAGTAGGTTTACCCCGGGTATCACTTCTGTGTCACTGTTAGACAGAGGCACAGTATACTAACCTCGAAAAAGGGCAAAGCAAAATTCATTTAAAATGGGTGGCAAAAGCAAAACATACTCTGGCTAGGCTTATAAATGCCCTAGGGCAGATAGCCTAGTATGAACCTATGAACCTATGAAAACTGGTGGCATGGAGAGGTGAACTGCATTCGGGGAATTTCCGATGAACTTCAGTGGTCAATGTGTGGTCAGATGCTCTAGAGACCAACACATCCAGAAAAATGATTTTGTTTTTATTATAGTTGACCCTAAACTCAATTCCCCATTTGTTTTCATTTAAACATGCAATGAATTCCAATAGGTAAACCACATCCGCTCTCCACACCAACCAGCAATCATCCAGATATCTCCTCCAGATGTCCATTTCGTCTATATATAAGGTTATGGGAGTGATCATAAATTATCTGTTCCTCAATGTATGCCATAAATAAATCAGCATATATTGGGGCAAAAGATGCTCCCATAGCTGTACCCTTTATCTGTAAGAAACATTTGTCCCAACAGAAAAAATAAGTTTTTCGTGAGCACATGTTCAGTGAGACAGAGGAGCAATGTATTGAAACCTGGTTTATACATTTCTGTTTTGTTTAACCAATAGTCTAAGGCTTCCAACTCTGCCCAGTGTGGAATGTTGATATATAGGGATGTGACGTCTAGTGTACACATCAGCCATTCTGGTTCTAACTGTACCTCAGAAATAATCTGAAGAAATTCAGTAGTCTCTCTAACACATGTTCTGACACATTTAAGAAGTGGTTGCAGGTACTTGGTAAGAAAGAGGGACAGATGTTCAGTGAGTGAGTTCCTGCCAGAGACAATGGGTCTACCTGGGGGATTGTGCAGATCTTTATGCATCTTCGGCAGAAAATATATATATTGTGGACATGGATTAATGGTCAAATGTGATTTGGAGTCATTACTAATAATACCCTCCTCAACTGCTAAGGATAGGAAATCCATCAATTTGTAGTTTAAAGAAAGGGATAGGATCAATACGGAGATGTGTATAATAGCGTGAATCAGACAGCTGTCTGTTGGCGTCCTTGTCATACTGATTCCAGTCTTGTACAACTACAGCCCCTCCCTTATCTGCCCCTATGATGACCAACTCATGGTTATTGGATAACTTAACGATATTATCCATAGAAGATTTAGAAACATTGTTTGCCAAAGGTCTGTAGTTCCTAAATTGGAAATGAAGATCCTGGATTATAGCATTTTGAAATAGGCACACATTATGATTCATAGGGGGCATGAATGAAGACTTATGATATTTAAATTCATCAGTGATCTTTGAGGTTGTCTGGTCCCGAAAAAATTATTTATGGTTTAAATTCTTGCAAAAAGATAATATATCGTTAACAAAATCTTCTTCAGGAACAAAAAAACCCAGGATGAATGATAATCCTTTATTCAAGATTTCCACATCTGAGGCAGTGAGGATATGTGTAGAAATATTAGTTCCATTTGCATTTGTTCCTTGTGTACAAACATTTGGAGCAAAGTCTCCATACTGTTTACTTCCACTGTGTTTCCTGCCCTCCCTCCTCCTAGGTGTAAATCCTGCAAGGCAATGGAGATCCTCCTTTTCATTGCTGGGGAGCCGGTGGCACCCACTGGATTGGTCTCTAAGCCAGAAGATGATTCATCACCTGATGTACCTGTACTGTGTGTGAATCCCTTTTTTAAAATAGATTTAATGTGTTTCCTTTTAAAGGGGGTCCTGCTGAATTGTGTAAATCGAACATGTTTATCCTTACCAATATTAAAAGGGTCCCCCTTATCACAGTCCCCCAAGTCCCTCAAGAACAACTTCTTCTTTCTTTCCTTGAGTTGGGTTTCTAGAGTAATCAGCTCCTTACCAAGGTTAAGGCTGGTGTTGTATATGAGTTGCCCTTCATATTTTTTGGTCGCATCACATAACTAAGTGATAGATTCCATCTCCTTATCTATAATCCTGTTATAGTGCTCAGCTAGTATTTCAACAAATTTAAGAGACGCCTGCTATTGTACTTCACCCCACTGTTTCAATAAGATATCATCAGGGTTACTAACTAATAGCTGTTTACGTATGCGTAAACCTCTTGGTGTTATTCCCTTAGTCAGATAAGCCCGAAAAGCTTGTAGTGCCATACATTATTGTGTAATTGACGCATATGTTTATTCATATTCAGAAAGATATTTTCACAACTCTCAACATCGGGACCAACATCAGTGTTATCCACGATCAATTCGGCCATCCGAAGTCCAAAAACAGTTAAATCATCCCTATCCGAGGCAAGGCCCTTTAATAAATTGTTCAATTCCATGGAATATAAATTCAAAAAATTATAAAATATTGATTATGTGACACTGGAATCAGAAGTCAAATGCAAAATGCTTAATAAAAAGATGAGAACCCGAAGGTCATTAGAAAATTAAATTAACACAGAAATCACTGTGTTCCACATGACTAATATCCATGTAACTGTAGGACCTCGGCCGATTCATACATAAATCAATAAGCACTAGGCCAAAAGAAAGAATTGCTGTGTGATGTGGTCACAAAAGTATCAATTGGGTGCAATAACAACCAATAATACTGTGTCACAATTACTTTATTTCCTAAAATATAATTGGCCCTAAGCTGATCATTGTATGAACCAATAAGCTCAAGGCCTATGGAGAAGACATCCCATTTCCAGATGATGTGGTATTATACATAATGATTCCAGCATCAATAATCAACAATATCTGATACAGGGATGAAAATATGTATACAAGACCACAGTCAAAAAATAGAGGAACACACCAATACTCCACCCCGATGTGAAAAGTCACAAAAATAAACTATAAAGTATTAAAGGCACCTACAAGCTTTCCTGGGAAAATCCCTAAAGAATAATCTGTGTATCAATCAAAATTATAAAATCTAACAATATATATATATATATATATATATATATATATATATATATATATATATATATATATAAACCCTATCCACAGAGTCCAAATATCACAAACCTATTCATAAATGTAAAGAAATAACATAACTATGCAGGGCCAGATGATACCCGCAATATACAGTGTTGTGTACTGCATAAAAAATAATTGTACAAGTGGGAAATGCAAACAGCATAAAATGTCACTCAGCTAAGCTAGAGGCTCAAAAGCTGAAAATATAAGCAGGAATGAGACAGAAACCCAGCCAAATGAATGTCCCTCACACCAATTTCTTGCTTATAAACATTCAATAGAACCTTAATGTATGACTGAAACCAAATGACGGTCATGTATAGATAGATATATATATATACGTCTATTATCTTGTCAGTAATAGAAAAAGATTAAATGTATAACTAAGCATGACCAAGATTCCAAGTCATAATTATATCGGGCACAAAAACTAGAATTTGTAGGGATATCAAATGGTTGGACCCGTACACACAGGTATAATCTAACAACAAAGCAGATATCAGTGAAAACAAAATAAATCCAACTAGTCAGATGATTAAAAGTTTTAAATGAAACGATATAAGTGACTTAAGAATAACACAATGTCTTAGAAACACAAGCACATTCAATGATTAAACAAAATAAAGGATGGGAGGATGTTATAGTCCATCAATACACAATCAAATCGGCCGCAATAACCGCTTGCGATCGATAGGCCACACTCGTAGAATGTCCTTGCTCAAATGTTCAAATCCACCCAGTCCACTGAAGAGCAATGTTCCCCGCACTTATCCGTTCCAATACAAAATTCTGTGCCAAGTTGAAAAACGAAAAGGTTGTCAATAATAAGGATGCTGGTCAATGAACATGTGATCACATAAATCCAATAATATACATACATGACTGCTCTAAATTCGGCCAAATGGAAAATTAGAGGATACTAGATGTAATCCATCAGTACAAAATAAGGCCGCAATAAACTGTATTTGTTACATCACACATACCGAATCTTCTATTTAAACATACAAAAACCCCTCAGTATGTTGGAAAAAATCACCGCCCTTGTCCTGACCAAATATGAAAGTCTTCCATAAATAATAAACCGGATACAAAAATGAGGTATATCAATGGTAGAAATGTTCCTATAACCACATGACACCAACAGTTACATACACGACCGCCCAAAGTATGAAATGAAAAAGTTACCAGAAATCCAGTAATGGCATCTCCTACTTCAAGAAAAGAGTTTGAATAAAAAGTTGACGTGTAACGAAAATAGCAAATAAAAATCCAGATATGGTAAACCAAGCTGACTTGCTCCAGTCCAAAATTCTCCTCAAACAAGTAAATGTAAATACTTTTTAGGAAGAAAAAATGTAGACTGATCAGCCCTCAAGTAATGACCAAAATGCCACAAGATAAGGAAGGCATCAGAAGTTATTTGTAAATAAAATCCAGCTCCTGCGAATAACTGAGATGCTCAATGGAGAAAATAATGTTTTATTAGGAAAGCAAATTAAACCTCAAAATGTGCATCCTGAGATCAGTGGGTGCCACAGGCCAACTGCAGAGAAAGGCAGGAAGACTGAAACAGAAAAAAAACTCTGCGAGTACGGCAGCTGCACAGACTCAATAAAAGTCAAAGCAAGCCAAAAAAATGAGAGACCAGCATACAGTGGCACCAGATAAATCCTTTATTATAGAAGTACCCTAAGCAAAAAAGCAGGAACAGACCAGTTTCGGCTTCACAGTTACATAGCCTTCATCGGTGTTAATGTCTGATAAATACTTTATATACATAATTTAAAGGACATGTGATCAATTAAAGATGCTCATTAAGCCCTGGTTTAAAGAGACCTCCCAGTTTAACAATCCATTTTTTCTCCATGTTTTAGTGTTACACATATTTAAAAAAACTAAAAATGCGGATGGCCTGAATACCTGCTCCGAGATCAGCAAATGTATTCCAGAGAAATGTACTGTTCTCGTTGTTGTAAAATACAGCTTTTAAAACAAGTTAAAGCCAAGATCTCAAAAAGCAATGAAGTTCAACAAAATGCTTTATTCCACACAGTAGAACATGTAAAACACAAGCGCTTTCGCCCGTTAACGGGCTTTTTCAAGTGTACAGATTCTCACAAAAACATGTTATTATAGTGCTTTAGCCATGGAGTCATTGGTTAATTAACTGATATTAATTACATAATTGCTTTTTTCGTAAACCAATAGTTGTTGTAATCCAATTTGCTCCTAAAACTCTGCATAAGCCCCTGCCATTGAGTAAATATTCGTTTAAACTACTCGTGGCTGTTAAAAACAAATGTTACATTGCATTTCTGGATGTAATATTAGAAAATAAAAGTAGCCATACAAATCAAATGCATTTCTGTGTGCCTGGTTACCATGATCGTTAAAATTAATAGTTCATATGTTGATTCTGAAAGAATCCTTGGACCATAGTGCAAAAAATACTTGCAAAACATAATACAAATAGATTTTTTTTTAAAATAAATACAACAGAAATGAATTTATATAAAACATGCATAATCTTGCATAAAAAGAATATTCACCAAATATGCAATCATGAAAAATATGAAAAATATTTGAACATTGCATAATACAAAAATGTGCCAAGTTAAAACAAAAGTTGACTGCACAGTATGCAAAATATTATTTATGCAAATGCTTTGACTAAAATGAATTAAGAATGTTCATAAAAATAATATTTACTAAAAGGGCTATAGCTTTATCTATTGGTGAAAAGAATCATAACTTATTTCTCTTAGCCTTAAGAATACTAGCCATGCTAAGCCCATCATTCAACCCTGGATATTTTGTGGCATTGAGTTTTAATTGCCACATCAATTCTCTAGTTCTAAGTGCTGTTTCCCAGTCACCTCTTCTCAAATCCGGAAGGACCTTGTCGAGAACAAAAAAACTAATGGACATATCAGAGCAAGTCAAAGAATGCTTGAAGAAGGCGTTTGTTTCTTTCTTACTTTTGACCTCGTACATGTGATCATATATCCTGCGCTTCAGTTCTCTTTCTGTTTTGCCCACATAAAATGATGGGCAATTCTGACAAAGCCCTATATAAACCACCCCTGATGAATAACAAGAATAGTGGTTCCTAGATGTTATAGTGATATTACGAGAGGAAAGGTGCACTTTGTCAGTGTCAGCAATAAAAGAGCATTGATGGCATCTGCCACATTGGAAAGTTCCCTTCCTTTTAACAGTGCTGTGATGTGCACTGTCTCCACTAAACCTACTTTGTTCAAACATCCCTTTTAAGTTGATGTTCCTTTTCCTAATGAAATTAACTTTATTGGGAAAAATACTAGCAAATTCCTCGTGTGAAGAGACAACAGGCCAAAAATTGTTGATAGTGTTTTCAATAAACAAAGAAATGCGCGAGTATGTATATACAAAATTGTTATGGGCTTTAAAGTCAAGTTCTTCATGTACTCTTGGTGTAAATGTCCCTGCACCTAGTAGTGGTGGGAAAAATTGATCCCTTTTCTCCAAAATTTCTTCAAATATACTTTGAAAAAATGCAGGTGGATAACCCCTATTTAAAAATAGGTTTCTGAGAAACTCCGCCTCTTCCAAGAATAAATCTTTTGTACTACACATTCTAGAGGCTCGTACTAATTGCCCCTTAATAATACCTTTTTTGATATATGAAGGATGCCCACTATCAAAATGCAGGTAAGAATTGCAATATGTGTCTTTTCTAAAAATCTTGGAAACAAAACCTTGGTTATTCAGACTTTTTGTTAACTGTATGTCCAAATAATGCAAAGTCCTGCTATTTATTTCGTGAGTAAATCTAAGAAAGTCAGTAGTGTTAGTCAAATAATCCATAAATTTAAAAAAACTGCTGTTTGGAACCCGCCCACAAGATGCATATATCATCAAGGTACCTTTTATAAAATAACCACAAAGCTGAGGGAAGCTGAAAACCACAAAATGCAACCAAAACACAGCTTCAGGGATCGAGCCAATAAATATCCAAGTACCAAGTGGTAAAACACGCTGATGTAAAAAACTTTCTTTATTGTCACAAATATATCCAGAGGTTAACGCCAATATTTCCAACTAATGAAGCACGTTTTCGTTGCTAAAATGCAACTTCTTCAGACAATCAAAGCATCTGAATGTGTAGTTTAAATACACTAATGTTAAATCACATGTGATTCCCATTAACAACTTAAAGGAATATGCCCTGAAATAGTGTGTTCTTGAACTTATAAACACTTTTAGTCATAATTATTGACTTATATTATTAAATAAAAACTTTTTGTCGTTAAAAACATTGTGAATATCATAAAAAAATATATCATAAACAAATGTAATACCTCTAGATGAGGTCAAAATAATTTTGTTGATCATAAAATTTTAAATGCTCTAAATATTAAAATTGTAATAACTACATTCTACTAGCCTTAAGTTTTAATATGGGCTTAATGGAAATAGTCATTCAAACCCGGTTTCTTATTTGATTCCAAAAGAATCTGCCAGTGAGTCTCCCTTTCTTCCAGCCTAGCCTGCCATGGTCCCCCCCTAGGGTCCATGTTAATCCTTTCCAAAACAAAGAATCTATATTTAGCTGTAGGACACGTCTGTGTATGTTTGTACAAGGCATTGTTGATGTTAGCTTTTTGTACGTCATACATGTGCTCGTATATCCTGCGCTTGAGGGTACGTTCTGTTTTGCCCACATAATATGCTGGGCATTGTAAACAGATAGCAAGATATACTACCCTTGTACTGTTACAATTGTAATACTCTCTTGCTTTGACTACTCTGTCCAAAGCTGTGATGGTAACTGTTTCATCCTGTATAATGTACGAACACTGTGGACAGGTACCACATTTGTATGTGCCCTTACGTACACGTGTTGTTTTGTTCTGGATGGGGGCATGTTCTAATAAACTTTTAATATTTTTGCCCCTGCTAAAAACCATTCTTAATTCTTTCCCTTGCAAGTTAGGCAGATCAGTGATAGCCATAAATGCTTCCCACTCTTGTGTGATAATATCCCTGATCTCTGTTGAGTTAGAACTATACTGTGTAATAAAGGCATGTTGGAAATCTGCCTTATTTTCACACGTATTCTGTGCTGGTAGGTTTATTCCTGTTCCCAAAACTGGGATACATTTGTCCTTTCTGCCCTTAGCAACTTGTTCTTGAATTTGGTTGATGAACCTTACAGGGTATCCCCTGTCCTGAAACATGGACCTCAATTTATGACATTCCATAACGAAGTCGTCGTCCTCTGACGTCATGGGTGAAATCCTCACGTACTGTCCTTTGACAATACCTCTTTTCTGATGGATTGGATGGGAGCTGTTGAAATGAATATAGCTATTAGAATAGGTGGGTTTTCTATATACATTAGATTTAAAACCCCCTTGTGTTTTCTTACTGAGAAGGACATCTAAGTATTCTACCCTATCCTCATATATTTGGTAAGTGAAATTTAGAAAATCTGTTGTTGTTGCTAGATAATCCATAAATTCCTGGATTTCACCGTTGGACCCTGTCCAGAAAATACAAATATCATCCAAAAACCTGTAGTAGGCTACCCAGTGCTTTTTAAAGGCACTGTTTGTTACAAATTTACTTTCCCAAATGGAGAGAATAATGTCTGCGTATGTAGGGGCACAATTTGCCCCCATGGCAACGCCAGAAATTTGCTTATAATATTCTCCCCCGAAATGAATGAAATTGTGATGTAATACTAGTTTCATTAAATTCATAATCAGAAAGTTGTCCCCATGATTAGCTTTAGGACAAGATATGATAGCCTCATCCAACCATTGTAGACCTGTTTCGTGTGGAATTACAGAAAACAGGTCTACCACGTCTATGGTAAGAAATTTGAGGTTGGGTACTTTCAGGTCTGGGGTTATCTGCTTTAAAAATTCCCAGGAGTCCTTAAGAAGATGGGATGACCTAGGCCATAATTTCTTAAACTTGTAATCTAAGAATTTTGAAATGGTAGAAATCTTTGAACCTTTGGCCGCTACTATGGGTCGCAGGGGGGGGGTTTGGTGGATTTTTATGGACCCTGGGAACCCCAAAAATAGAGGGTATTTTGGGTTCTTTATTGTGTAAAAAGGCATAAATGCTCTGGTCAATCAATCCTAAATCTAATAAATTTTGGATAGCCAAATCTATTTTTTTATAGGCTATATTTATCTCGTTTAGAGACACCATTGTGTATCTGCTAGTGTTGTTAAGTATGTTTAACATTTTGCCTTCATACAATACCTGGTCCATAATAACCATTCCCCCTCCCTTAT
Source organism: Protopterus annectens (assembly GCF_019279795.1). Lineage (NCBI taxonomy): Eukaryota > Metazoa > Chordata > Ceratodontiformes > Protopteridae > Protopterus > Protopterus annectens. Next base: position 1,016,761,631 of record NC_056730.1, read on the forward strand.
CTGGTTCCATAATTCTGATGGTATGATCCTGTCTCAAAGATTCCAAAAGCTCTCTCTCAGGGAATGTTAAATTAGTCACATGTTTTTTCTTTAGTGTACCTTGTTTCCTTATCCTTTGTTCTACCCTCATTTCCAAATTCCTGAGTTGCGGATGGAGTGGTGGGTTGAAAGTACTGTTTTTGTGTGGAATATCTTCCTCAATATAATCAATGTGGCCCATCAGATTCTCTAAGTTAAGTTTCCTGATGAAAAGCTTCAAATCAATAATCACTTGGGTCATGTCACTATACTTACTAGGGACGTATTTAAGTCCCTTGGTAAAAAGCTGAAAAAAAGTGTCTGTAATTTCCAGGTGACTATAGTTGTATATGGTGAAGCCCCCTGAGGTACACTTAGAAAAAGGAGATTGAGACTCGTGTGTTACACTATGTTCTAACTCATCAAAATCTCTACTGACCTGTGTAATGTCCCTTAATGCCTGTTCGTGTAATTCCTCGTATTCCCCCTGTGTGGGGGACTTGGAGGCAAAAAAGACTGGGATGTGCTTCTTTGGTTGCGGATCCTTTCAGACCTTCTAGGTAATGGGTCCACCGCCCATTCATCCTGTCTATCCGTACCCTGTTCTTGCTCATCCAAGGAGTGCCCTAAAAAAGACACCGTCCTAGAATGTTTGAAATTCCTGTTATAAGAAGAAGGTGGCAAGGGATATTGTTTACCCTCACTATATTCCCGTATATCCCTCTGCAATTTTCTACACTTTCTTTTAACTATAATATCACATTTATTGTCTATATCTTGCCTAATTTTGTGATATTTGTTTTTGTTTTCCTGGACTTTAAACAGTAAATCAGAAGTAACTGCTTGGTTGTATTTTGAAATATCATTATCCAGCATACTAATCTCCCTTTCATTATTTCGTACAATTGCTTGTACGATAGCCAGCCCACAATTATCAAAAGCTGTAATTAGTTCTTGATGGAATTCACTGTCTTTTACTACATTATTTGCATACTTATGTATCCTAAGTCCTTTTGGTACCAAACGTTTATTTAGACATTCTTGCAAATATTTGTTGTCTAAATTGAGTTTGCGGTACCTGTATAGACAAGTTTCAAGTTCTATCATCGAGTCCTGGAAGCTAGAAGTCCTCGAGTTCACTTGCTTCGGGCTCCGCGGTGTAGTAAAAGAAGGTATGTCTTTATACCATTCTTGAAAAGTCCCGACTGGCGTGTGTAAAAATTCCGCTTCCCCTAGATTCCCAGGACCCGGTGTGGTATCAGGTTGAAATAACCTGGGCGTTCTGTAGAAATCCGTATGCTGTATGTGATTCTCCGATTCAGTGAGTGCGTTTCCACTGCCCTGTCTGTGCCCCGTGTGTACCGGTCCTCCTTGTCCTTCCGGTATAGCGAGTGAGTTTGATCTCGTCAATACGTGCTGCAAACCCTTTCCTAAGGGCACCAGTATGCCGATGAGTTCACTGAGTTGACCAGATAATTTACGTATTTCGCCCACTTTGGAGCGAAATGTGGAACCTTGGATATCGGCCATAGTTGTCTCCCCTGAGTCCTCCATAGAGCACCAAATAACCACAAAGCTGAGGGAAGCTGAAAACCACAAAATGCAACCAAAACACAGCTTCAGGGATCGAGCCAATAAATATCCAAGTACCAAGTGGTAAAACACGCTGATGTAAAAAACTTTCTTTATTGTCACAAATATATCCAGAGGTTAACGCCAATATTTCCAACTAATGAAGCACGTTTTCGTTGCTAAAATGCAACTTCTTCAGACAATCAAAGCATCTGAATGTGTAGTTTAAATACACTAATGTTAAATCACATGTGATTCCCATTAACAACTTAAAGGAATATGCCCTGAAATAGTGTGTTCTTGAACTTATAAACACTTTTAGTCATAATTATTGACTTATATTCTTAAATAAAAACTTTTTGTCGTTAAAAACATTGTGAATATCATAAAAAATATATCATAAACAAATGTAATACCTCTAGATGAAGTCAAAATTCAGATGCTTTGATTGTCTGAAGAAGTTGCATTTTAGCAACGAAAACGTGCTTCATTAGTTGGAAATATTGGCGTTAACCTCTGGATATATTTGTGACAATAAAGAAAGTTTTATACATCAGCGTGTTTTCAACAGTCTTTGGAACTTCCAGTTTTCTTCCCCAACTACTCAGACAGAGCAGAATATATCTTCCACTCATTGGATGTTCACAGACAATTGCGTTTCTATTTAGATAGGACGCACCAAACACGGAAAACAGATCAGTTGTTTGTGTCCTTTTCAGACAATAAATTGGGCAAAGCCGTCACGAAGGTCACTATTGCCAAGTGGATCAGAGACTGTATCAGTCATATTTATTTTCTTTCTAATAGACAGCTTACAACCACTGTCAAAGCTCATTCTACAAGGGCTATGGCTACTTCAACAGCCTTTCATTCCAAGCTTGCCATTAGTGACATTTGTGCTGCGGCTACCTGGTCCTCTCCTCACACCTTTATTTCTCATTACAAATTGGATGTGGCATCTCGGGGTCGAGCTTCCTTCGGTTCCACAGTTCTCAGGAGTGTTTTCCAGTGAGCCACCCAGGAATCAGGTGCTAGGGATGCTGTCCCATCAGTACAGAATGTAGGCGAGATAGGATCACATAACATCTTTTAGTTATGTACTTACCATAACTTTAGATGTTTGGGATCCATCTCGCCTACATTCCTAATAACCTACCCTCCTTCCCCCTGCCTTGGAGATCAGAAGAGACCGGACAGTTCGAGTTTGAACGTTTCATCTTGAAACATCTGGCAATGTTATATCAGGAGTACATGTGTATGTGTGCGGACAAACAAGATCTGGGGAATTAGTGGTGGTGCATCCTGGGATATAGAATAGCTCAGCCAATAAGAGACTTCGCTCTATAGTATAGCGTGCCGAGTCGGAGCCAAGGATCGGCTCCGAACCCATCAGAACAGAATGTAGGCGAGATAGGATCACATAACATCATTGGAGTTGTCCATATCTTGATTTAGACAAGTTAAGAATTCCCAGGAGTCTTTGCAAATATGTTTTAAACCTGCTACATAGTTTTTTAAGTGGAAGTCAACAAATTTACTGAAAGGTTCTGTTATACTCCCAGCTCCTGCAACTATGGGGCGAAATTTTAATGGATCCAAGCCCTTGTGCACCTTGGGTATGCCAAATAAAATGGGGGTTCTAAGTTTAGAAACCACTAGATAGTTAGGTGTCTTTTTGTCAATAAACCCTTGCATTAAAAGATCTTGTATACAGCATTTTATATTCCCAAGTGCAATGTTTAACTCATTCAAAGAAATGGGCTCATAGATTTTAGTATCTTGTAATAAATTGTATATGTAATTTTCATACTCTAATTGCTGCATTAATACAATGCCCCCTCCCTTATCGGGTTTCATAACCCATATGTTTTCCATTTTTAATTTATCTACTATTATCTGTAGTCTGTGAGGAAAATTAGGAGGTTGCATCGTATGCCTTTTAGTGAGATTTTCTCTCCACACTTTTTCAATTAATTCCTCAAAAGTTTTTAACGTGGGGTGGGTGGGAGGATTAAAAATGCTGCTTCTAGTGAGCGAACGATCATAAATAACTTGATCTTTAAAAAATATGGCTAAATTCAGGTTTCTTACAAATAATTTCAGCTCAATTAAAAGCTTTGGGAGATAACTAGCCTTATGAGGTACATAATGTAACCCCTTAGTGAAGAGTTCAAAAAAGTAGGCATAATCTGCGTGTCAGTGTAGTTGTAAATAGTAAAGTTATCCAAACTGTTAACACTGCAGATTCCTTGTTCATTCTCCACCGATAAGTGTGTGATGTTATTACCAGCTGGTTCATCCTCCATGCTTAACGCCTTTTTACCCAAGTACTCTGCTGAAAATGATTTGCTTTCCCCCGTGGTCTGCCCTGGGGAACTTGAAAACCCTGCTGCAAATTAGCAGCCCCCTTTTGCGCTAACCGTTCACTTCTTCTGGGAATTTCAGGATGGGGATAATCATAGCCATCATCTAAACCTTGCACCTCACTAACACTTACTTCTTCCAAATTTTGTCTTTTTCTTCCACCAGCGGCTGGATAGGCCCTTCCTTCACTATATTCAATTAAATCCCTTTCCAGCTTTTTAGCTTTTCTGTCTAAAACCTTAAAACAGTGCTCATCAACCTCTTTGAATGTGTCATCATATTTTTTCTTTAGACTTTTAAGTTTCTCGTCTTTAATTATACTATCATGCAAACCATTCAATTCTTTTAAAATACAATTGCTCTTGCTACTATAATCATCAATCATTAGTTTTAACATTTCTAACCCTGTTTTATTAAACAGTTCGGTTAGCTGAGAATGTGAAACTGAACCCAAATGAGCGTTGTTCGGATACCGAAAACAATGCAGCCCTTTGGGTACACGCTCCACCTTGATACATTCTCTTAGATAATTAATTTCTAACTGTGAATTTTTGTATCCGTATAACTTGCTTTTAAAAGTTTCAAACTTGTTATCTAATTGCTCAAACTGAGCGTTCACAGTACCTGTAGTAAAGCGTGGTTGTTGCTCAGTCCACGCTTTAAAATTAAAAGTGTTGTCAACACCAAAATTTTAATTATTATTCCTGCTATTAGGCGTATTGCCTTGAGGAGAAACCAATGGATGGTCCACAATAACCGGTTGCCTTGAAGACGTAGTAGCTTTCAGCTCCCTTTGTTGCTCATTGTTCCGCTCCATTTCGTTTTTGTGCTGTTGATTACAAGGTAATCCTGACAAGTTAGAGCTGTTAGCGTTAATCAAGGATTTGTTTAGCTGAGTTAAAAGTAAAAGAACTTGATTCAGTTCCTTCCTCGTAACCGGCGTGTCATCTGGTTCCTCCATTAGCAAAATGGGAGTGTCTGCAAAATCCGGACAGGATAGGTCTTCCGCCATGAACCAAACCAACCAATAAGCGAAAAAAACGAAACCAAAAAACTAAAAATGCGGATGGCCTGAATACCTGCTCCGAGATCAGCAAATGTATTCCAGAGAAATGTACTGTTCTCGTTGTTGTAAAATACAGCTTTTAAAACAAGTTAAAGCCAAGATCTCAAAAAGCAATGAAGTTCAACAAAATGCTTTATTCCACACAGTAGAACACGCAAAACACAAGCGCTTTCGCCCGTTAACAGGGTTAGAAATGTTAAAACTAATGATTGATGATTATAGTAACAAGAGCAATTGTATTTTAAAAGAATTGAATGGTTTGCATGATAGTATAATTAAAGACGAGAAATTTAAAAGTCTAAAGAAAAAATATGATGACACATTCAAAGAGGTTGATGAACACTGTTTTAAGGTTTTAGACAGAAAAGCTAAAAAGCTGGAAAGGGATTTAATTGAATATAGTGAAGGAAGGGCCTTATCCAGCCGCTGGTGGAAGAAAAAGACAAAATTTGGAAGAAGTAAGTGTTAGTGAGGTGCAAGGTTTAGATGATGGCTATGATTATCCCCATCCTGAAATTCCCAGAAGAAGTGAACGGTTAGCGCAAAAGGGGGCTGTTAATTTGCAGCAGGGTTTTCAAGTTTCCCAGGGCAGACCACGGGGGAAAGCAAATCATTTTCAGCAGAATACTTGGGTAAAAAGGCGTTAAGCATGGAGGATGAACCAGCTGGTAATAACATCACACACTTATCGGTGGAGAATGAACAAGGAATCTGCAGTGTTAACAGTTTGGATAACTTTACTATTTACAACTACACTGACACGCAGATTACTCCTACTTTTTTTGAACTCTTCACTAAGGGGTTACATTATGTACCTCATAAGGCTAGTTATCCCCCAAAGCTTTTAATTGAGCTGAAATTATTTGTAAGAAACCTGAATTTAGCCAGATTTTTTAAAGATCAAGTTATTTATGATCGTTCGCTCACTAGAAGCAGCATTTTTAATCCCCCCACCCACCCCACGTTAAAAACTTTTGAGGAATTAATTGAAAAAGTGTGGAGAGAAAATCTCACTAAAAAGCATACGATGCAACATCCTAATTATCCTCACAGACTACAGATAATAGTAGATAAATTAAAAATGGAAAACATATGGGTTATGAAACCCGATAAGGGAGGGGGCATTGTATTAATGCAGCAATTAGAGTATGAAAATTACATATACAATTTATTACAAGATACTAAAATCTATGAGCCCATTTCTTTGAAAGAGTTAAACATTGCACTTGGGAATATAAAATACTGTATACAAGATCTTTTAATGCAAGGGTTTATTGATGAAAAGACACACAACTATCTAGTGATTTCTAAACCTAGAACCCCCATTTTATTTGGCATACCCAAGGTGCACAAGGGCTTGGATCCATTACAATTTCGCCCCATAGTTGCAGGAGCTGGGAGTAAAACAGAACCTTTCAGTAAATTTGTTGACTTCCACTTAAACTACGTAGCAGGTTTAAAACATATTTGCAAAGACTCCTGGGAATTCTTAACTTGTCTAAATCAAGATATGGACAACTCCAATGTTTATATGGTTACAATAGATATTGTGGAATTGTTTCCCAGCATTCCCCATGAAAAGGGAATGGAATGGTTTGGTGAAATGATAAGTAAGGAATCTGGTTTGGGTAATGGTTTAATTAATTTAATTATAGAATTCATGAACACAGTTTTAATAACAACTTCATATATTTCAACGGGGAGTTCTTTAGGCAAAAGAGTGGGGTGGCCATGGGCGCCCCTTGTGCTACAACTTATGCGAACATAGTTTTGCACAAATGGGAGACGGAATTTATTCATTCTAATGATTGGAGACAGTACATTAGTTTTTATAAAAGGTACCTTGATGATATATGCATCTTGTGGGCGGGTTCCAAACAGCAGTTTTTTAAATTTATGGATTATTTGACTAACACTACTGACGTTCTTAGATTTACTCACGAAATAAATAGCAGGACTTTGCATTATTTGGACATACAGTTAACAAAAAGTCTAAATAACCAAGGTTTTGTTTCCAAGATTTTTAGAAAAGACACATATTGCAATTCTTACCTGCATTTTGATAGTGGGCATCCTTCATATATCAAAAAAGGTATTATTAAGGGGCAATTAGTACGAGCCTCTAGAATGTGTAGTACAAAAGATTTATTCTTGGAAGAGGCGGAGTTTCTCAGAAACCTATTTTTAAATAGGGGTTATCCACCTGCATTTTTTCAAAGTATATTTGAAGAAATTTTGGAGAAAAGGGATCAATTTTTCCCACCACTACTAGGTGCAGGGACATTCACACCAAGAGTACATGAAGAACTTGACTTTAAAGCCCATAACAATTTTGTATATACATACTCGCGCAATTCTTTGTTTATTGAAAACACTATCAACAATTTTTGACCTGTTGTCTCTTCACACGAGAAATTTGCTAGTATTTTTCCCAATAAAGTTAATTTCATTAGGAAAAGGAACATCAACTTAAAAGGGATGTTTGAACAAAGTAGGTTTAGTGGAGACAATACACATCACAGCACTGTTAAAAGGAAGGGAACTTTCCAATGTGGCAGATGCCATCAATGCTCTTTTATTGCTGACACTGACAAAGTGCACCTCTCCTCTCGTAATATCACTATAACATCTAGGAACCACTATTCTTGTTATTCATCAGGGGTGGTTTATATAGGGCTTTGTCAGAATTGCCCATCATTTTATGTGGGCAAAACAGAAAGAGAACTGAAGCGCAGGATATATGAGCACATGTACGAGGTCAAAAGTAAGAAAGAAAGAAACGCCTTCTTCAAGCATTCTTTGATTTGCTCTGATATGTCCATTCGTTTTTTTGTTCTCGACAAGGTCCTTCCGGATTTGAGAGGAGGTGACTGGGAAACAGCACTTAGCACTAGAGAATTGATGTGGCAATTAAAACTCAATGCCACAAAATATCCAGGGTTGAACGATGGGCTTAGCATGGCTAGTATTCTTAAGGCTAAGAGAAATAAGTTATGATTCTTTTCACCAATAGAGAAAGCTATAGCCCTTTTAGTAAATATTATTTTTATGAACATTCTTAATTCATTTTAGTCAAAGCATTTGCATAAATAATATTTTGCATACTGTGCAGTCAACTTTTGTTTTAACTTGGCACATTTTTGTATTATGCAATGTTCAAATATTTTTCATATTTTTCATGATTGCATATTTGGTGAATATTCTTTTTATGCAAGATTATGCATGTTTTATATAAATTCATTTCTGTTGTATTTATTTTTAAAAAATCTATTTGTATTATGTTTTGCAAGTATTTTTTGCACTATGGTCCAAGGATTCTTTCAGAATCAACATATGAAATATTAATTTTAACGATCATGGTAACCAGGCACACAGAAATGCATTTGATTTGTATGGCTACTTTTATTTTCTAATATTACATCCAGAAATGCAATGTAACATTTGTTTTTAACAGCCACGAGTAGTTTAAACGAATATTTACTCAATGGCAGGGGCTTATGCAGAGTTTTAGGAGCAAATTGGATTACAACAACTATTGGTTTACGAAAAAAGCAATTATGTAATTAATATCAGTTAATTAACCAATGACTCCATGGCTAAAGCACTATAATAACATGTTTTTGTGAGAATCTGTACACTTGAAAAACCCCGTTAACAACGGGCGAAAGCGCTTGTGTTTTACGTGTTCTACTGTGTGGAATAAAGCATTTTGTTGAACTTCATTGCTTTTTGAGATCTTGGCTTTAACTTGTTTTAAAAGCTGTATTTTACAACAACGAGAACAGTACATTTCTCTGGAATACATTTGCTGATCTCGGAGCAGGTATTCAGGCCATCCGCATTTTTAGTTTTTTGGTTTCGTTTTTTTCGCTTATTGGTTACACATATTTCACACAGGCTATGTAGCAACCCATTTAGCTCACTATTTAATATTAGCCTGGGCTGAGGTTTTGCCAGGATCTTTTTTTTTTTTTTTTGTAATATTTGCAACTTTTCAATGACAAAATATGCAGTCCTAAGTTAAAGCGGTGCTCCTTTTCAGGTAGAGAAAGGAGAATTATTTGGTTACATCACTGCAGCAGTAGAGTTGTTGCCTCACAGCAAGAGGTTCTCCCGTTCGATTCTCGGCTTGGGTTGGGAGTGCCTTCTGTGCTGAATCTGCATGTCCTCCCCGCGGTCGAGTAAACGTTCGAAAGACATGCGTTGAATGGGCATGCCTTCGTTGAAGGTTGTGGGTCGGGCTGGCAACTTGACACCATAAAAACCAACTGCCAATCATTAGCGGACTGGAGTTCCACTGTGGCAACCCCTAACCGGGAAAAGCCGAAAGACAAACAACAACAACTTGTAAATACAGACTGTGGGTGCAAGCTACAGAAGCAAATGCATTGGAATTGCACTCTACTCAAAATTTCTTATTCTCAGTTTCTCAATGCTATGGCCAATCTTCCTGGGATGACTGCAGCACGTTTGTTAAAACTGCTACAAGAATATATGTAAAGTGAAGACAACTAATTACTATACCGGACTGCAAAACAGAAATGGAGGGAAACTCTAGAGATTAAGTCCGTTACTGGGGAAGGACTTAACAGTCACATAAATAAAACTAGCTATAATAAATATTACTTTATTACTGAGGTTGACATAAAGAACACTGTTCCTGCATGGGACAGCCCAAGGTCATTTTTGATGTCTACAGGAGGCAGTATTGTTCTGAAGGGAACAGGAAGTTGCACTGTGATAAAATCTTAAATCTGTTAGTCACATGGCCTGAACTGCCACAGATTTTAGCTAGAAATAAATATAAATGTTCAAGTCACTTCTGTTTAGAAATGGTAATGGTAACTAAGACAACGGATGATTCTGCTTCAACAAACAGCAACACTTTTGAAAAAGTTTGGGGAGAGGATGCAGAGAAATTATAATACTAGAACAGAGCTAATGTTCCTTAGCTCAATGTAGTGCATGGAGTGTTGCAATTACACTCCAAAACCTGGAAAAAGGCAGGATTTTAAAGCACCTTTCTGGTGTCTAAAATTGACCAGTACCTGCCACCAAAGAGCAGCAGCAGAATCTAAAACAGATTTACAAGTTGAGATTTTGCACTCTGTCACTTTTAGAGCAAAAGTGCAGCAGAGCAAAGTGTCTACAGCTTTAGAGCCATTAAGCTCCTCAGTGGGACACTTCCCTTCTGCCTGCTCTCTGTGTAGCAGCCCTACGTGTTTTATGTCTTTCAAAGCTGTAAAGCACTTCAAGCTCCTACACTTTCTTTCCCTGTAACTAGGAAGTGCCTGGAGCAAATAAAGCTCCATATATTACAAGGAATTATAATATGATTTCGCAGAGCATATCTCGTGTTCTAGATATGGATGAGAGATTCACTTCTCGAGCTTTATTTACTTCCTTCTGGTCTTACAGTGAACTTCTTGACAACCATATCTAATATGCATGTTGATTATGATCAGCTCTCTAATCATAATTATCAATTTCCAAGACGGTTTTAGCACCACATACATGAAGAAACAGAGATGAAAATGCTGGTAATAAAATCATGTCAATTTTTAAGAAAATTATTTTAAAATTAGGTTAGTCACATTAGCAATTTGCCATCTTGGGCACACAATGGCATATGTGTAGAACACATTAGGAAAAGGACTCAAAAATAAAGTGAATATCCCCAAAACAAATCAACTGTCACTGTTTCACAGCCCTAAGACTGACAATTTTATGCACCTGCCATGTCACATCTAACCAGTAGAACAAAATGTGCTACTCAGTAATCACAGAAACAAGAGGTACAGAGGTTCTCTCTAGCTGGGAAAAACATCTTACACATTTCTTTGCAGATGACCTTGCACAGAATACCCTTATGCAAAACAAGCACGGCTCTATCAAGTATGTGGGTCATTTTTTCCAACAATTTGGAATCTGCTTCTGGACAGGAAACCTGGCAAATACAACTGCACATAATTAATGTTAGAACTTCGGACATGCTGGCAAAACAGCCAAGCTGACAAGAATGCATTATGAATACTCAATTCTGGAGCAATACAAAATGTCCGTGATGTACGGCTTCACCACAATCTAAGGTTCATTGGTAAGTTATTAGCAAATCAATTTGCAGACCACTATAAGCCTAGCAAATATATATATATATATATATATATATATATATATATATATATATATATATTCAAAAGTTCCTTTTAGCCTCAAGGAGGATAAAACAAAACAGGCTGGAGGAGAATTTGAAATTGCTCATCCAATTATCTAGGTTTACCCTGAAGCTGACAAGGGTGCTATACTGCTTGACATGTAGTAGAAGATTATTCCACAGCCAAGGGATACATTTGAATATAAATCTATCACATCAACATGTCTTATTTATTTACTTACTGATGAAGGTTTACTTACTTTATCAAAATATTTGCGATACCATTAGTTCTGTGAAATAATAGGTCGTCAAATGGATCTTTCATGGCTCGAAAGGGTTGATACAGATCTCCACGGAGGAGTCTGTAAAAGACAGAGTACAGAGAAAAGGCTGTTAGTCTCTCTTAACTATGATTTTTGAGGCCACTGATCTTTTTGTTACGACTCTCTGAGGTCTCTCAAGTTATGTGATTTGTTCAGACAAATAGATGCCGAAAGGTGCATTACATTCAATAATGAGTCTGACATGATAAACTTAAAGGGGAAAGAAGACTTAGTGGAGATGCTTTTGGAAATTAAATGAGCTAAATAAAAGGCTTTTCGAACTACTGTGAAGACATGATGGTCAAATGATAAGGAATGATCAACAAGAGTGCCTAGATCGCTTACAACTGTGTCTGATTGGAGGGGTGCATCTCCTATATGTAACTGAAACTGTTTTGCTTACCAAAATGAAATATGCTTCATTTCTCTGCACTTTACTTATTACAGTCGAGTAATGCCTCCAGGTGCTTCTTAAGTTGCATCCTACTGATGCCTGATGGCATCAAATATTGCTTGTTCACAAGCAAGCACAACTAGATTGATATTTAATCTCTGTCTAGTGCTGGTAAAGAGATACAAACTGTTGCTCAGACAATATTTAATTTATATGGTCATAAATTTCATATATTTCTAAATATCTTGACAACCAAGTAGCAGAGAGAGAAAGTACAGTTGTGTACTTACCATAAATGTAGATGTTCAAGTGTATTCACTGTTGCAGTCATTACAACTGGGTTATCCTGCTGGCAGGCTACCCGCAGTTGGCCTGAATTCCAAAGTCTAGGTCCGGCGTCTGTTGCCGTCGCCTCCTCCCTGACGTCAGTGCGCCAGGGGTATAAAAGATGCAGCAGACGCCATTTTCTTCAGTTTTTCTTGCCCCAGATGTCAGGTGCCCCCAAAAGGGTAGGCTAAAAATATGTCAATAAAGCATGCATGCACCAAGGTAAATTTTTCCTTCATCTATAAGTAAATACACCACATAGCTTGTATAGAATAGAGAAGTACAGATAAGTTCCAGCAAAGATAAGGGGATGGTGGGAGGGTAACCTGGACTGCAACAGTGAATACACTCGAACATCTACATTTATGGTAAGTACACAACTGTACTATGTTCATCGTGTTTCACTGTTGCAGTCATTACAATTGGGTTGAATCCCAAAGCTAAGATTGGGAGGCTGGAGCTAAATAGAATTAGGAGCGGCTATGAGGCCCTGCAGAACTGCAGTGGCAAAGCCTGGCCAGGATTTAGAGTAGAGTGGTAAGGGATAGTGCTTTGTAAAAGTGTGCACTGAACTCCAGGTTGCAGCCTCTAAAATGTCTTTGGTTGGTACTCCTCTGAGGAAGGCTGCTGAAGTGGCTGCTGCTCTGGTTGAATGTGGCCTAATGCCCTTAGGCACTGATTTGCCACGTTGTGAATAGCAGAAATGAATGCAGTAACCTATCCACTTTGAAATAGTCTGCTTTGAGATAGCCTTTCCTTGTGATCCTGCAGCATATGCCACTAGTAATTGCTCAGTCTTTCTGAAAGCTTTGGTTCTGTCCAAGTAGAAGCGCAGCTGTCTGTGTATGTCCAAAGAATGCAGAAGTCTCTCACCCTTATTCTGTGGCTTTGGGTAAAAGGTAGGCAAATGAATAGTTTGGTTAAGGGCCACACTGGACACTACCTTAGGCATAAATGTCGGGTTTGTCCTCAGAGAAACCCTATCTGAATGGAAAATGATAAAAGGTTCCACAGCCACAAGTACCTGCAGCTCTGAGACTAGTCTTGCAGAGATTATTGCTAGGAGCAGAGCTGTTTTCCATGATAAAAATTTTATACCAGCTGTAGCGGCTGGCTCAAACGGAGGCAGGGTGAGCTTTTCCAAGAAATAATTGAGGTCCCATGCAGGTATTGGTGATCTCCTTGGAGGCCTTAAGTTTTTGGCTCCTCTGAGGTACTGCCTTAATAAAGGATGAGAAAAAATAGGTGGCTCTGTATTGTAATGAGCTGAAATGGCAGAGGCATGAATCTTAATTGATGAAAAGGATAGGCCTTTGTCCAGCATCTCAGTTAAATATTGCAAAATCTGAGGAATATTTGGTACAGTCGTGTCAATCCCTTGTGCCTGGTTCCAAGCACAGAATCTCTTCTATTTTTCAACATAAGATTTTCTGGTACTAGGCCTCCAAAATAACATCCATCACCGCTTTAGAGAGAGGTGTGTTTTGAATGACTACATTATCTGCCGTGCTGCCAGATTTAAGGTCTTGAGTTGGCTGTGCAGGATCTGATTGTTGTGTTGGGACAGTAAGTGAGGAATTTGAGGTAATGTCCAGGCTGAGTATTGAGACAAGTTCCTTAGGATTGGGTACCAGTGCTGGTGGGGCCAGTCTGGGGCAAATCAGTATCATTTTTGGCTTCTCTTGTCTGACTTTTAGGAGTACCTTGGGGAGGAGAGGCAGTGGAGGAAAGGCATATACGGTTAAGTTTTTCCAGCTGAAAGATAGAGCATCCACTTTCCATGCTTGCTTGTGATAAGTCCTTGCGCAGAAGCTCTGTAGTTGGCAGTTGTGAGGGGAGGCAAATAGATCTATGTCCGGGCATCCCCAATTCCTTGTTATCATGCTGAAGACTTGCGTATCCAATTTCCACTTGTGGGGGATCCATGAGGTTTCTGCTTAGTTCGTCTGCTAGAGTATTTATCTTTCCTGGCAGGAATTGTGCCTGCAGATGTACCTGGTAAGTCAAAGCTGTGTCCCACAAAGTCATGGCTAGTCTGCAAAGGGGGTAGGAATGAGTGCCTCCCTGCTTGTTTATGTACGACATGACTGTAGTATTGTCCGTCTATCAGTAGTTGTCCCGGAAGAAGTAGATCCTTGAAGGCTGTCAGGGCATTCTGAACCGCTAGCATCTCTTTTTGGTTGATATGTAGATGCATTTGGCTTGCGGACCATGTGCCCTGAATACATCTTCCTGCCATGTGGGCCCCCCGGGCATAATTTGATGCATCTGTTGTTAATATCTGCCTGGCTGTGGGTAAAGCTAATGGCTGCCCCTTGTTGTGGTGACAGGCCTTTGCCCGCCATCGAAACTCCTGTTGCAGGCAGGGAATGAGGGTAATTATTGTTTCCAGGCTGTGGCAATGTTGAGTCCAAACACTTTTGATACCATTGAAGTTTCATCATATGCAGTCTTACATATGGAACTAGCAGAATGCAGGATGCCATGAAGCCCAAAGCCTGCAGAATTTTTCTTGCAGATAACTGGGTCTTTGTTGCCAACATTTTGAAATAAGTAGTCAGTTGCCTTTGTTTGTCTGGCGTGAGATAAGCCATCTGGGCAGTTGTATTTATGCTTGCACCCAGGAATATTATCTCTTGTGATTTATTTTTATTTACTGTGTACCCTAGGCATGTTAGTAATCTTTTTACAAACGTCAGATGCTGTAGTAGAATGTGCTTGTTCTCTGCTTGAATAAGGCAGTCGTCCAAGTAAGGATATATTTGTATTCCTCTTTGTCTGCAAAATGCAATTACTGGAGCCAGGCATTTTGTGAAGACCCTGGGCGCAGTAGATAAGCCAAAGGGTAATGCAGAGAACTGGTAGTGCATTGAGCCAGCTATGAATCGGAGGTATCTTCTGCATGATTGTCTGATTGGGACATGCAGTTATGCCTCTTTTAGGTCTAAAGTCACAAGCCAAGCCTTCTTGCCCAGCATGGGCAGAAGCTGCTGCAGAGTCAACAATTTGAATCTTGGAATATCCAGATATGTGTTTAGAATAGATAGGTTCAGTATTGGTCTCCAGGTTTTGGTCTCCAGGTTTTGTTCTTTCTGGGCACCAAGAACAGTCTCGAGTAAAATCTTTGTCCCTGCTCTTGCTGTGGTACTTGCTGAATGGCCCTCATTGTCCATGAGGGATGACACTTGCTTTTGTGCCTCTGCCCATTGATTTTTTAGCAGGTCTGGCAAACCATTTGCCCTTGGCAGCATGTGAAAGTGAAACCTGTAGCCTTGTGACACTATAAAATTTGTTCTGGGTTATTACGTGGCAATTTTGAGAAAAAAGTGCTAGTTTTCGCCCTAAAGGTGCTGCCAGAAGATAAGTGCTTGGCGCAGGCAGGGGGAAGTCATTGGGACTGTTTCCTGTATGGCTGTGATTTGTCTTCTCCGTTTTTGGAGGTAGAAGTACCCCATTGTTTAGACCTGTATGAGGCTTGGGGCTGGGATCTGCCTCTAGGGCGTCTGTATCTGCCCCTTTGTGGCCTGTCTAACATTGGAAAGGACCAATTCTTTGTAGGCCAATGCCTGCTAAATCTTGGAGGCTGTACCTATAAGAAATCCTTGACTGTTTGCATAGATTTAGCTTTGTCCTCCATTTTCTTCAACACCTCTTCTGCTTTAACACCAAACAAGGTATCATGCTGTAATGGAGCATCTAATAATTTTGCTTTAACATGATCAGGCAGATTCTGTTCCTTTAACCAAGCATTCCACCTAATGACAGAACCCGCAACAGCGGCCCTGCAGGAGGCCTCCAGAGAATCAAAACCACATTGCAAAGTATGCTTTCCCACTTGTTCAGCTACATGCAATAAATCCTACATTTCTTTCTTCTCTGCACATTCAGAATTTATCAACATTTTCTGTTTAAGCAGTGACATAATATTTTGCTGATATTTAAGCATATAAAACTGACAATTTAAAGCCCTTATAGCCAAGGTAGCAGAAGTGTAAATCTTTTTTTCCCCCCCATCTGTCCAATGCCCTAGAATCCCTGTCAGAGGGGGTAGGGTTTTTTGCAGTGGAAACCTTGGCCACTTTGGGACCCTGAGAGATAGTTTCTGAGTCAGCAGCATGGTTCTTAAAAAGAAATTTATGTGAATCAGAAACCCTGTAGTATCTGTCTGGCTTAACAGGAGCTTGAGGTAAAGAGTCAGGAGTCAGACTGGACTCTGAAAACACATCATCTACAATGTCTAACACAGGTGGAATAGCAAGGGGCCTGTGCTGAGGTAGCAAAAAGAAGTCTCTGAGCCTTTTCTTAGATTCTGAATAATCTTGGCTCTCCCAGTGGAAATGCTCCCTCATGGTATACAGTTTTTCCCCAAAAGAATAATCCTCAGGAGGAGAGGCTGAAGGGATAGATTCTTTAGCATTAGAATCCTCATAGGGAGGAAGAGAGCATTCCTGATCAGAAGAGGAATCTGAAGAAATGGAAATCTGAAGATTCATATTCTGTCTCTTGCCTAAGCCTCTTATCAGAAGGGGGATGGGAAACCCTGATCAAGGTAATTAGGTCTTCGGCCATTTTGAGCATCTGTTTTTTAGGCATGGAGGCCTGTCCATGGGGCTGTTGGTACTTGTTTCCTTGTCTTTAGAGGTGCTTTAGTCTTTGCCTTTGAAGCTGAAGTTGTTTTAACATATAACTGTGTAGGCCTGAAAACACCCTCAGAAGCCGATACCTGCTCAGCGGCTCCATACCCATCTGAGGGAATAGTTTCCGAGGTTCCAATACCTTGAGTTTCCAGTGGTCTAGTCGGCTCGACGTGGGAGTCGGAAGCGGCCTGCGGCTCTAAAGTAGCAGGCGTCAGGGGCTGCAAAAGCGCCTCAATGAGAACCGGCGAACCAGTGACTGGCTTAGAAGAAGCCTCGTCGTCAGTTTTGGACCTCAGATATCTGTCCTTTTCTTTTTCTTTGTATTTCTTTTGAATTGCAGTAGTCGGGTGGCTATCCGACGACATCATGTAATTAAATCTTCTGCTAAAATAGTGAAATGCAAAATTGTACCGACGCTTAATAGTGTGTTGGTTAAATCTAGCACAAAACCGACAATTAGCAACGTCGTGATCAGGGCCTAGGCAAGGAATACAGTAACAATGGAAGTCCTTATGAGGTATTTGCTTCCCACAAGAAATACGATTATTAACTTTTTCTGACATCGGTCTGGAGCAAGAAAAAAGTTTCCCCAACGGGGTACTTGGCTTTTAATGAAGACTTCGGATCTGAAATTCGAACACGAAAATCTCAGGAGCCAGCCGACTGGCACTTGCGAACTGCTTTTGCTTCGGGCACCGCGCGGCAAGAAAGACTGAAGAAAATGGCGTCGGCTGCATCTTTTATACCCCTGGCACACTGACGTCAGAGAGGAGGCGACAGCAACCAACGCCGGACCTAGACTTTGGAATTCAGGCCAACTGCGGGTAGCCTGCCAGCAGGATAACCCAATTGTAATGACTGCAATAGTGAAACACGATGAACATCTGCTTAGCCTCAAATGAAAGCTCTCATCTGGATGAACAAAACTCTGATGACAGTATGTGTGTAACTTGAATAGCTGCCGAGATATTGTAAATTGTTTACAAAATATTACAAACCTAATAGTTACTGTGTTTACTGTAACTTATAAAATCCAGTTTAAAACTTGGATCCTAAAGTACAGTACCCACTATAAACCAGTTTCTGCTGAGAGTTTGCCATTTACACTTCTTTAGCAACCTCTATGATTCTAGAGATATGAACATTTGATGTGAAGTTGTCCTAGCTTGCCTTCATTCTTTACTAAAGCTCGAGGTCTCCAACTAGGTCTTGGCCTACTCCCTATCCCATAATGCTCCAGTGCATTCCCCAGATCTCATTTGCCACTAAACAGATCAAGCGATTTCAACTGGCTCTGGCTAAGTTACTTTTTTGATCGTTATCTCAAAAAAAAGTAACTTTTTTTTAAATAGTTTGATAGTGTAATAGTCATCTTCATTGCTTTAGCTATACTGTTAATTTTTTGCTGTTTTTCTCTTTGGCCTGTCGTTTTACCGCTAGGCCCACTTTTCACCCCATCCCAATTTTTGTGGTAGTGTTAGAAGTTTGTGTGTTTGCCCTACATAGAATAATAGTCTCTCCATCACTTGTTTAAGTTAGAGAGTGATTAAGTCTGTTTTCAGTTAGAGACTTTATAGTTGTATACCGGATTTTTGGTTGGTAGTGTTAAATTTGTACATTTTAGCTTAATTTACAGTTGTGCGTTTTTTCTACACAGAATAACTATAATGAATCACTCTTAAGTTAGAGAGTGTTCAAGCCTATTTTAGTTAGCGGGCTTTATAGTGGTGTGGTGTGCATTTATAAAAAGTTTGTCGTCACTGTACCATTCAGAGTCTGCTCATTTAAGTTAGAGAGCAACTCACCTTTTCTATAATCAGTGTGCTTTTCCTGTGTGCTTTTTTTTTTTTTAAAGGAACAACAACGAAAAAGAAAGAAGTTAATTTCTATTTTTTCTTCGGTAGCTTGCTTAACTTAGAGCTTCCTTAGTCCTTTGGCTATTGCTGCATTGTATTTTGGTGGTGACACTATGTCCAAGCAATCAAAGGAGGCTAAGCCTTCTGGCTTTAAGAAATATGCTAACTGCTCCCAAAAGATGTCCTTAACAGACAGCCATACACAGAACGTGTATATTGTCTTGGAGCCGTGCATTTGCAAGAGTCGTGCTCCATATGTCATTCGTTTAGTTCAAAGGTTCTCCTCGAAAGAAAAAATAAGCTTATTTTAAGAGGGTTATTAAAGACGTCATTTTCTGAGGGCTTAGAAGAGAGTCACAGTACAGCTAACAATCTTCACCTCATTCTAAGCAAGAGAAGTCAAAGAGTTCCTCTTCATCTTCTGACCACTCTGGACCTTCTTCCAAAATCTCCAAAATGACCTCATCGGATCTGAAACCTATCAGGCCCAAAAAGCCCTCTACCTTGGCTTCTCTGCCTTCAGAGCACAGGGTTGTATTACAGTCTCAGAGCCAGTCCCCTGTCCTAGAGCCGGTATCTCCGACTTTGAGACCTCCCATACTTCAGAGGTCTAAATCTCCTGCCCCTTCTCCATCCTCCAGTAGTCTGTCAGATGAGGACATGGATAATGTGGTGCAGAGATTTTTGAGAACACCAGCACTAGCTAAATTATTGTCAAAACCGACCCAGCGGGCTTCGGAGGAGAGTGGTCCTGTCCCTTCTCTTTCAATTCCTCCTTCGACCAACCTCAGGGCCTCTGAGCTGGAAAGCATGGAACTGGTAGTAGTGGAACCGTCGGAGCAGAGACCTGTCCCAGGACCTATGGCTCCAATTTCTGCTCAGACTTCCTCTGTACCATCTGATCTTGAAAAGTCTAGGAGCAGACGTTTCCCGGTCGGGTCCAGGGGGGATAGTCAGATTGGACAGTTGCTGGATCCAATTTTGCCTTTCGGGGCCTTGGTACAGGTCAGTTTGGCTCCTACATCTGCTTCGGAGCCAACCAGCTTGACTCCAAGGAGGCCCTCTTGTTCTTCGGAGCCAGAGGCTTCCTCGGGCCACAGGTGAGGGACTTTCAAGGAGATGAGGACAGTGCTGTCCCAATGAGCAACTCCACTCTTAGATCCTGTCACTCCTCCCCAAAAAGCACTGGTGTCTTTCTCCGCACAACTGATTCCACACAGGCATGGAGACCCAAAGCCTCAGGATCCCCCACTGGGAAAACCCATCTCTTCAGAAACCTCTCCAGAAGGCCCTTCTGTACAGGTCCCTCGTAGACATATGTAAGAGGAAACATCTGGACTCCCCAGAGGAGTCTGTCATGTCAGACACACATCTCGAGGAGTCAGAAGGGTCCCTGTGGTCGCCCTCTGAGGATGTCTCCTTTGCAGACATCCTAGAAATCCTTAAACAGAGAGGTTTCTTGAAGCCCATCACCACCTTTGATGAGGAGTGTGTGTACCTGTAGGCTTTTGGGTCTTACCCTTCTGCCACTTGGGTGTCTCCGCCTTTCGAAGAACTTATGGGTGTAGTTTGCCAAAAGGCTTGGGAATCTCAAGATGCAGTGGAGCCTGTCCCCCAGAGGCCAAACAAGTTCACTACTTCCCCTGAAGATACCTTCTTTACTAATGGTATCCCGGTAGATGCGATGGTGGTGGCAGTGGCCACCAAAAAGTTGTCTGAAATGTTCACTTCTGTCTATCCGCTGAACAAAGTCTCGTACGATGGAAATATATGGAAAGTGCATGTTCTCTTCAGCAACCTTCACACTCAGGTCCCTAAATTATCTAACTCATTTCACCAGGTTGCAGAGAGATCTCCTGAAGGAGCTTGGAGATACTAGCTACTGAACCCTGGAGAGTATCAGACAAAGTGCTTTCCCAGCTCGGCACCTTAAATTCAGTAGTTAACTCATCCATAAGGCTCGTTTCTTATGCGGCTGATGGAGCAGGTAGGTCGGCGGGTTCAAGAATTGCCCTCAGCAGACATTCCTGGATGCGCCTGTGCAACTTTGCAGAACCCTTCAAGTCATCATTTGTTAATGCCCCCTTCGATGGCTCTTTATTGTCTAGGCCCAAAGTAAGAGAGACACTAACCACGTGCGAGCAGGAAGGAAAAAAACTCTCTGCCGCTGGAGTCCGTTCTTCCATACCTTCTATTTAGCTCCAGCCTCTCTTCTAGACCTTATCCTAAAGGTCAAAAAGGGAGGAAAAATGTGGTTTTGAAAAATTCCAGAGTTTTTCAAGATACACGTGGTGAGGCTTCCCCTCAGGGGCAGAGAGGGAAGCAATAATGGAAGACACTGTCCATGCTGCAGAGGGGGTCCGCAGAACCAGGGCGAGAGAGTCTTTCTTTGGTAAGCTCTTTCAGCACTCATGAAAGGAGGCCCATCTGTCCCTCTCTGGAGGCAGTCAGGGGTCAACTATCTTTGTACCCAGACACCTGGCTAAATATAACAAAAGACAAGTGGGTACAAAGCATCATATTCAGAGGTTACTCCATAACCTTGTCCCTCCCCACCCCATGTGTAAAAAACTTTCCGGATGTCCCACCTAGTCACACGAAACAAGCAACCTTGAAAATAAAAAAAAAAAAAAGAAAAGAGAGAGTCCTCCAACCGATCCCCGCAGACCACATAGGATCCGGGACTTACTCAAGGTTCTTTGTAGTTCCAAAAAAAAAAAAAAAATATGGGACTGGAGACCCATACTGGATCTCAGCAGACTAAACAAATCTGTAAAAAAGACAAAGTTCCGGACGGTTACACTGCAGTCAATACTTCCCTTACTGGGGAAAGACAACTGGATGTGCTCTACAGACCTCCAGGATGTGTACTACCACATAAAAATGGAAAGGCCATTCAGGAGTCATCTGCGCTTTTGGCTGGGAAATCAGTCACTACCAATTTCGAGCTCTGCCCTTTGGCCTCACTGCAGCCCACAGAGTGTTCAAATTTATGGCAGTAGTTACGACTCACCTGAGGTATTTGGGATTCTGAGTGTTTCCATATTTAGACAACTGGCTCCTAACTGCCACCACCAAGCATCTACTATAGAGGCAAGAGACACACTATGAAATGATGTTCTCACTTAGGAATCACAATAAACTACAAAAAAACTGCCTTATTGCCATCTCAACATATAGTCTTTATAGTCATAGATTTAAACACTACAATAATGATGGTAAAGCTTCCACCAGACAGAGTACAACACCTATGGGCGCACGTTTTAGACCTTCTTTCCAGAAGGAACACCCAAGCAAGGAAGGTTCTAAAATTACTAGGCATAATGGAAGCTGGAATGAACATAATTCCCTTAGTGAGATTCCACATGAGAATTTTACAATGGCTACTATTCACTCAGTGGTCTGTGCAGGACCTCCTGAAGTCACACCAGATCATATTGATGGAATCTTGCAGAAGATAACTTCGTTGGACTTCATTCCAACCAAAAGACTAGGTCGACAGTTTGTTCTTCCACAACCATTTGCCACGGTAACCACGGATGCTTCCCAGATTGGGGAGGGGGGTGCATTATCATGGAAGAACAGTCCAAGGCACGTGGCAGGATCACGAGGCCCATTTTCACATCAATGTCCTAGAGATGACAGCGGTGTTTCTTGAGTTGCAAGCATTCCAAGACTCTTCCACTGGGAACGACTGCGATCCAAACAGACAATATGTCAGTGGTATGGTACATAAACAACCAGATCTTATCCCCTTTGTTGAGAGGCCCTGAGAGTATGGCAGTGGGCAACTTCCTCCCAACGCTTTCTGACAGCAACGCATATCCCGGGAAAATCCAACGGGATAGCAGACAAACTCAGCAGAGCGATTCTATTGCCTCACGAGTGGTCCCTAAAACAAGTAGTAGCAGAAAGGATCTTCTGAAAATGGGGCCAGCCTTGCTGCGATCTTTTTGCCACATCCATAAATGCCAAATGCAGCAGCTACCTTGCCCTAATCCCCCCTCTGGGGGGAGTCCTCAGGGGAAGCACTTGTACACGATTGGCCCTCGGGTCTCCTTTACGCCTTCCCTCCCTTTCCATTGATACCCAGAATTCTTCAGAAAGCCAGCACATTGGGAAGGACCTTAATTTTGATAGCTCCCCACTGGCCTCATCAAATTTGGTTCCCCTTCTTGAGGTCTTATCTTCAGGAGGAGCCTTGGATTCTGGATCCAGTGCCAGATCTCCTGACCCATCCATCAGGAATGCTCCATCCATCTCGCCACACCCTCAAATTGACAGCTTGGCTGCTCCAGTTCCAAACAGCTAGGCTACCTGATCTTTCTATCCCAGTACAGCATATCCGGATTTCTTCTCACAAAGCTTCTACGAGAAGGTTATATCTCAGCAAATGGAAACAATTTTCATCCTGGGCTGTAAAGAAATATATAGACCCGTTCTCTGCATCTACACCTTATATACTGCAATTTTTAGCAAAACTTTTCAATGAGGGAGCAGCTGCAGCTACTAGTCGTGTATAGTTAGCAGCAATTTCTACTTTTCACTTTGCAGAAGGGGACCCAATGTTATGTTCCATAGATTGTGCAAAGCCTTTTTGAGAAGTACCAACCTGTTAAGACCACCCATTAAACCACCTCTACCTCCATGGAAGCTAAATTTCATGTTATCCTGGATAATTCTTCCCCCTTTTGAACCGGAGTCATCCTGTCACTTGAAGTTCTTAACCAGGAAAATGACTTTCTTTGTGAATATCACTTCAGCCTGGAGAGTTTTGGAGTTACAAGCATAATCTATTAAACCTCCATATATCTGGTTTCATGACAGAGTTTCACTTCGTACAAACCCATCCTTTCTACCAAAAGTTTGTTCAGAATCAAACCTGAACCAGTCTATTTTTTCCCCAAGTATGGAAATAAGTCAGAATACATGTTACACCAACTTGATGTACATAGACAACTGCATTTCTATTTACACAGAACAAAGGATTTTAGAAAAACTGATCAACTGTTCGTATTCTTTTCGGATTCTAAGAAAGGAGCTTCAGTGGCAAAAACCACTCTTTCCAGGTGGTTGTCAGATTGCATATCTCATCCTTGTCAGTGGATAAACAACTTCCAGACCAAGTAAAAGCTCATTCTACAAGAGCTATCTCGACCTCTTCTGCATTCCATGCTAAACTACCGATTGATACCATTTGTGCGGCAGCAGCATGTGCAAGGCCTCATACCTTTATCACTCATTACAAAGTGGATTTGGCCTCCAGGGACAGGGCTTCATTTGGGTCCACTGTTCTCAAGAATGTTCTCCCTTGAGCCCCCCAGGAAAGATGGTGCTAAGGACGCTGTCCCACAAGTAAAGAATGAAGGCGAGATAGGACAACTTCACATAAAGAAGTTATGTACTCACCATAACTTTCCATGCGAGTTGTCCATCTCGCCTTCATTCTTATGTCCCACCCAATCCTTTTTAGCTCCTGGAGGATCGAGAGGTTATTAATTGGGTTATGATGGTCTTTGACCCTCTTCGTAGCTTATAAACTAATGCAGGATTCCTCATACTATAAATATATATATATATATATATATATATATATATATATATATATATATATATATATACACACACACACACATACATATATACACACACACACACACACACACACACACACACACACACACACACACACACACACAATTATAAATTGGTATATCAGCAAACAAGATCTGGGGAATGCACTGGAGCATTATGGAATAGGGAGTAGGCCAAGAGATAGCTGGAAACCTCGAGCTTCAGTAAATGGCCGAGTCAGAACAGAGGATCAATTCCGAACCCACAAGAAAAGAATGAAGGTGAGATGGACAACTCACATGGAACGTTATGGTGAGTATATAACTTCCTTTTTAGAGATGGCATAATTCATTCTATCAAAAAGCTTGGGGTCCTCCCATTGGAAGTTACAGTGGAAACTTCCACTGCCTCACTGGAGAGAATGAGTTAATTTGAGACCATTTTCCTTGCATCAATTGGTAGCATAGTCTAATCCATGCTACACCAATTGTGAGTCAGTTGAAGATCGAACAATACCCAAATGACAGCTGCCTGCAAACTTAGTTAACCACAGGAATGTTGACCTGAAAGTCTTAGAAAGAGATACCAAATAGGAGGGAGACCAAAACTGAGCCCTGTGGTACAACACTGGCAACATTTTTTGCTTCAGAAATGACACCTGTGACTAACAATATTTGTCAGACAACCAGTAGGCATAAGGATTTATATTCAGATTTACAAGTCTCTCAATGTCTGCATGGGGAATAGTGTCAAAGGCTATGGCCAAGGTCTAGATATGCTGCATGCACTGCAGTATCACTATCCACTTCTTTGATTACTTTTTCAAAGAAATTTATGAGGCTGAAGAGAGGACCTTCTTTGACAAAGCCAAACTGATGAGGGTCCAGGGTAAAGAGTTTTTTAAATATCCACATTAATGTGGTCCAAGATAACTAGCTCCAGAGCCCTACATATGAGGCTAGTGAGAATAATGGGTCTATAATTACCAGGGTCCATAGCTGGGGCACCCTTCTGTAAGGATGTTACAATGGTTATTTTCCAGGCTTCAGGAATGTGACCAGTGGAGAGGCATACATTAAAGAGGTTAAGGAGGGTGATCAGAATGGTCATATTTGTCACTGATAATAAGGCAGCCTGGTATGTTCAGGGCCCATGGATGATGTATTCTTATTTTTTGAGAGGACTGATAATTTACTCCATAGTAAATTGGGGGGGGGGGTGGCTGGGATTGTGGAACCTATAGAACAGTTATAAAACTGTGGATGGAGTAACATTTTAAATTTATTAGCTATGATATTAGCTATTTCTTTTGGGTTAGAGAATAAAGTACTGGTTGGGGACTAGCTTCAAACATCATTGAGTGTAAGCTCTTAACTTCCAGACAAAGAAAGATTTGTAGTCAGTTTTGGTTTCAGTGGCCATTTCATGTTCATATTCAACTCTGAGCTTTTTACTAACTTTGTTAGTTTGCCTAAATGTGCTCTTAAGATAGGTAGAATGAGACATAAGAATAAGTAGTTTCTTTATTTGGTATGTAATTTATACAGCTATTCCACCACAGAGGTTTGTTTTCAATTATATTGGGTGCACATAGGGACTGCCTTTTCCATACTACTATTTAAGTGGAAGCAGTACTCAGTGGCAGAGGTAGCAACTTTAGCAATGGGATGCTTTGGAGGAGAATTACAGCAACATTTACTTAGGTCATCAAGTAACTGGAGATTTGCTTTTGAGACGTGTCTACACTCACAGAGCTATTTACAAGGATATGACAGTTTTAAAGGAAAAGGTTGCTAAATTATGTTCTGGTTTAACAAGGCATGAAGA
Source organism: Protopterus annectens (assembly GCF_019279795.1). Taxonomy (NCBI): domain Eukaryota; kingdom Metazoa; phylum Chordata; order Ceratodontiformes; family Protopteridae; genus Protopterus; species Protopterus annectens. The sequence goes on from NC_056730.1 coordinate 1,016,787,743, forward strand.
CACATATGAAGATTTGAAATAAGTGGCCACATCTGTGTAGAATATATCTTCCCAAGCTACTTACATTACTCCCCATCCCATTATGCACAGTGGTGCCATTCCTCTTTTGATCTGTGGTATGTCATACAACATGGACAAAGAGTCTCTTATATTCCAAAAAAGAAGAAAGATGAAAAGATGATGTAGTACAAATGCTGGCTATGTTCTTCTAGTTAACAATGTGGTAAGTACATAAGAAGACGTCCAGCTTTCATAACAAGAGGCAGTCACAAGCCAACTCACCTCCCTTATGAGAGCACACTCATTATACGGCTCCAAAGGAGTTTACCATGTTCAAGCTTAGAGCAAACCCCTAACGGAGGATGAAGCAGGTGCTGCACAAGTATCATCCAAACCTGAACTGAAGAATGATTCTTTGATACTGTGGGAGGCATACCGTATTTGCTATTACAAAACTGAATGTAGTTTGGAAGCCATTTTGCAAGAGTTACTTTAGGCATCTTGGATCCAAACTTTTTATTTGTGAAAAAAAAAATGAAATATTGTAAATCCCTGCATACAGGTTTTCAATGTATGCCTTCTGACTATTGCTGAACTTGTCCACATGTTTTTTTGTGACTAATAATGGATGGAGAGAGAGAGCCATCAACTGCCTCCAGAAGAAAACAGTTTAGGAAAGCCTCAGGGATGCTGTTCCTGCTGTGAACCACTCCCTCTGGGCAATGACCTCTCTGAAAACTGACAGTGAACTTGTGCTACTTCTACAGTAATGTTTCTTCTGTTACTGACTACATTTAAGCCACGAGGGCTTCCTTTGCACACATGAGAAGGGGTGCTGAGGAAGCTGGAATTTAACAGCCATGGCACAGAGAGTTTTACAATCTTCAATTGCCTCCAAATGTATCTTCAGTTCTGGACTAAACAGATGGGGACCCTGAAAGGAATTCATAAAAACGCCACCTTGGTGTTTTCGGCAAAACAGACTATCCCAGCACATCATGTCAGACTCAACAGTTCTGACAGAAACTTCAGCAGAGCTGTATGTTCCTCTCATTAAGAGGTTCAATATGGAGTCACAGTTGACAACAGCAACATCAACTTTTGTTTTTGAGGTCCATCTGACAAATGCTCCAATGACTGGTGCTCTTTATCTACCAGATTATCTGAAAGTCCACAATAAAGATGTTTTTAAATTACAATGTGAAGGACAAAAAAACATGTTTCCTTATGCAGTCTATAACCCTGGCTTCTTTATCTGAGCAAAGACGGCAAGACTTTGTGAGAGGTGAAAGTTTTTTTTGTTACAGTTACCGCTGTTCTGAATAATCCTGTCAGGTTTCTTGGAGGTAGGCTTAAATGGCGTGAAAGGACAGGTAGCCTAGTACTAATTTATAAACAGTGACCACTATATTTGGGATTTTCCCATGCTGCATTACTAGTTACCATAAACATATCCATTAATGGAAGTACTACCAAAAAATAATGCTATGTCGACCAAAATGCAGTTAGCAGCATTATCTTTAGAAAGAAGATGGGGTCCTTAGCTCCACCCCCTCCCTTTGCTTCATCCAATACCATTTAAGGCCTCCATGAATTTGGGATGATCAGGGAGAGGATTAACACAGAATCTAAATTTTTCTCTTCATCAACATCTGGTGCAGTTGACTTAGTGAGCGATTCAAAACATATAGAATTGCTTTTCAACCTTCAGAGGTGGCAGGTCCAAAAACATCACTGAGGAATGCTGCAAGAAGCTTTGGGTCCCTTTGTCCTCCTCAATGACAAATGACAGCAGGGGCTGCTCTGCCTGTTACACTGGTGCCAAAGCTAGACTAGAAATTGTTATCAGAGGGGGCTACTCCAACAGCATTTCCATAGGTTCATAGGATGTTACTAAGTCATTGACCTCCAGTATAAGCCTAGAAAAGGATTTTGTCCATGTTCCCACAAAGTCAGCACCAGTTTCCTCTGTCCAGCATGGATACAGCAGGGATCCCAGGGATGTATTTTCCATTTCCCATCCAGTCATTCAGGTTCCTCTTAAAGAGGGCTACAGAGGTACTTTGCTTGACATGGAGAGGGAGTCTATTCCACAGATGGGGGAGTGTTTGGGACACTCCGCCAATAAGTTCTATTAATGTCACAGACCAGGTTGAGGCCTTGCATGCGGGTTTCGCAAGTGAAGTTTGACTTATGGATATGCAGCAACCCCATCAAGGCTGGGTCTGAGTTGGCCTTGTATGCCACACACACGTCACCTTTGTGCAGTCTGTATGAGACTGCTGTCATAGGTTCATAGGTAGGTAACTAGGCTATTGGCCCAAGGGCCTATGCAAGCCTAGCCAACAAGGTTCCCTGGCTTACACCACCCAAGAAAGTTATTTTCCTGTGCCACTGACGAGCAGAGACACAAAAGTAATCCCCGGGGTGTATTTTCTATTTCCCATCCACTCATCAAGATTTTTCTTGAAGAGTGCTAATGAAGAACTTTGCTTGACACAGATGGGTAGCCTGTTCCAGAGTATGGGAAGTCTCTGGGATAGGAATCTAGCCCTCCAGCATGTCCTGTTTATTGTGGTGACAAGGTTTAGGTCCCTAGAGTGTGCAGCTCGGAGGGATTGGGATTTCTTTAGGTGTAGCATGTCCAACAGCTCTGGGTTTGACATAGCTTTATATGTTAGGCAGAGGTCACCTCTGAGTAGGCGATATGCTACGGAGTAAAGCTGGAGTTTTTTGAGGCGGTCAGTGTAGGGCATTTGTTTGAGTCCAGTAATCCTCTTTGTGAGGTACTTCTGTGGCCTTTCCAGCTGTTGTAGATGTTTTGTGAGGTACATTCCAAAAGGGGCGTTGTACTCTATAATGGGTCTAATGAGTGATGACTAGAGGGTAATGATGACCTCTTTTTTCCTGGAGGAGAACCCTTTTATGATGAGGTGTGCCACGTAGAAGGACTTCCCGAATACTGTGGCGATGTGACTATGAAAGGAGAGACTACTGTCCACCTGGGTCCCACGGTCTCTTATCACGCATTCGGTGTTAAGTAGATTGTTGCCCATGTGGTAGTTCATGGGTACAGAGTTTTTACCAAAGGGGATGACACTGCACTTTTTGGCACTGGGCTTGAGACCATGGCTCTGACACCAGGTATCCGTCTCAGGGAGGCCCTTCTGTAGGATGTTCACATCATTTGGGGACTTGACTATGGCTCCTAATTTGCAGTCATCTGCGAATGTCGTTAGCCAGAGGCCTTCTGTGTTAGCCTGTACTTCAGAGAAGTAGATACCAAACAGGAGCGGTCCCAGGACGGAACCCTGTGGTACTCCACTTGTCACTGGTTTGAGGTCAGATTGGAGTCTGTAACTTTTACAGTGTGGGTTCTGTCAGTGAGCCAGTTGGCAACCCATCTTGTGACATAGGGATTTATGCCTAGTTTATTGAGTTTAGCTATAATTCCAAAATGGGGGATGGTGTCGAAAGCCTTGGCGAGGTCAAGATAGGCTGTGTGAACCACTTTACCCTCATCTACGGCTTTGGTGACTGCCTCAAAGAAGTCGATCAGGTTCAGGAGGCATGATCTGCCTTTCACAAACCTGAACTGGGTGGGATCCAGAGTTTGGAGATTACCAATATCTTTGTTTATGAGTTCCATGATGATACGTTCCATGGCTTTGCAGACCAGGCTCGTCAGGCTAATAGGTCTATAGTTCCCGGGATCAGTGATGGCTCCCCCTTTGTGGAGTGGGATAACTGTTGCTGTGCACCATTCAGTGGGCACAAAGCCTGATGCAAGGCTATTATTGAACATGGTGCTTAAGTGGGGAGCCAGTTCATTCTGAAGTTCGTGTAAAACGCAGCCTGGGATATTGTCCGGTCCCATGGATACTGTGTTTTTGGCTTTAGAGAGTGCAGCTTTCACCTGCTTAGTTTTGATTATAGGGACTCTGCATTCTTCCTGTATAGATATGGGCCCTTTAGGGGGTGAGGGGGGGTAAAGTTAGCACTGAACCTATCTGCCAGGATGTTGGCAATATCAGTTGGTTCTGTAATTTTCATGCCTTTGTGCTGTAACTCAGAGCAGATCTGGGTGTTGCCACTGAGATTCTTGACATAGCTACAGAATGCTTTGTGGTTGCCCTTGGAATTAGTGGCAATTTTATTTTCGTAGCTAGCTTTGGAGGATCTTATAAGGGATCTCAGCTTCTTACTGAGGCTGACCAGAGAGCTCCTCCACTCATGGGATTTTACTCTCTTTTGCAACAGTTTCTTCCTTCTGTTGTACAGTTTGTTTATGGCAGGGGACCACCAGATTGGCTTCCTTTTTTTGGAGGATAGCATCTTGGTTCTGTTTGGGATAGCACGATCCATGCACTCATGTAGGTGCTTATAGAGTGCATTTGTGTAGGAGTCCGCAGTTGTAACTGTATTGTCCATCTGCATGGCTGTCATGAAGTTCACTACTTCTGTCTTAAGAAGCATGAAGTTGGCTTTGGAGAAATTTCTTACTGTGGTTTCCTTAATGGGGAGTGGGGGTGGGATGTGGATATCAATGGTGATTAGCTTATGGTCGGATCGGACCAACGAGGAGTTGACTTCAGCTGTGGAACACCAGTCATTCATGTTGGTAATGGTCATGGCAGACAGTAACTGTACACTTGGCAGACTGATGTATATCAATACTGGCATGGATACAGGCAAGGTCAGCACTGAATACTGCGCCACTGTTACAAACCTAAAAACTGGAGCAGACAATTTCAACAACACAAACTGAAGCAGAGATGAAGCCATCAACAACATTAGCATATACAACAGTCGAACAGCCAGTGAAGAAGATTGCAACAAAATCAGCTTCTTCATTGACACTAAAGTCTTTCACCACCAACATACTTTGGATTTATATTAGCAACCTCAGGACTGACAACCAAACCAAGGACTCCACTGGGAAAAAAAATTAAGGCCTATTCACTGGGGTACACACTCAAAGATTACCTTTTTCTGCCACAGAAACAGATGTGGAAAGGACAGCAGGTAGCCACTGCCATGCCCTAACAAGGGGTCTGCAAACTTAAAGAAAAATTCAGGAAAGGGCAAAGGTGAAAACATCACAGACCTTGATCACTGGCTTAAAGTGTGACTGACCACTTTCAGCTAAGTAACTGAGGTTTTGAGATTTTGATAGCTAAACAGGAGACCTACTTTCCATAATCTGGAGTGCAATGACTGGCAAATGATCTATTTTTGTTCCCATCTTAGTAATGGGAGAGACTGGGCTTAAATTTGACTGACTCGTGAGTCTTGTGAAGTAAGTCTCTTGGGAGGTTTGCGGTACTCTGAAGCTGAAACAAACTGGAAAAGACCAATGTAGAAGCCATTAACTTTAAAGAATCATCTATAAAACTGCTGAGCTGACAGGGATTTTGTATACATGTGAAGCTTGAATCGGTTCTTCCTATTCCTGAGGGTGGTAAATGCAAAGGTCTGATCAAAAAAAAAAAAAAGAAGCACTAAAAAATGTTAAGCATTCTTTTACTCAACAAAATAAACAAGACCGATGCTTACCTTGAAGGTGGATCTTGTTCCTAAACTTGAACTCTTTTATCCGCAGTCCGTGTTGATAAATATATTGGTGGGGGGTAATCTTACAGAAAATATAAGCACAAGCAATGTAACCTCTAAAAAAAGTAGGACAGTTACTGTAATGTGTATATGTCCTGAAAAGTCAACAGGATATATAGCTGATGGCGAGTCTTTCAGTTATCAGTTTGGTCCTGAGCCTGAAAGTATTACGCCAGGTGGATAAGACTTTCATAGGTGTGCACTAGACTAATGGCCCTGGAGCCTTTACAAGCCTAGCCCCAAATAAATTGCCCAGGCACCTTTAACTCTGAAATTTTATGCATGCCCACCCACCCCTCCACAGAAAGAGACACAGAGTATGAGTTCAGTTTAATGACGGTCTAAACGAAGAAACAGAAGGGGCTCACTATTGAAAGTTGTTTAGATCATTCAGATTCAGAAAAGAAAGTGTGGGTTGAATTTACAGGGAAAAAAAAAAAGTCGTAAAGAAGAGTACAGTTTTGTACCTACCATAAATGTAGATGTTCGAGGATCCACATTGCTGCAGTCCTAACTATTGGGTAGTCCGCTGTCCAGTCGGCCCGAATACCAAAGTATATGGCTGACGTCGGTCACGGCGCATTAGACTGACGTCAGTACGTCAGGGTACTAATGCGCATGACCGACGCCATATCCTCAGTCTTTTCTTGCCCCAGATGTCAGAAGACCCTAAAAAGACAAGGCCAAAACCAAAACACACCAAACATACCTGCACCAAAAATATATACAATATATACAAAGGTACCAGAATATAATCTCACCTACACAACCACCCCTAAACACAGAGGGGAAGGAGGGAGGGTAAATTGGACTGCAGCAATGTGGATCCTCGAACATCTACATTTATGGTAGGTACAAAACTGTACTATGTTCTTCATTCCACATTGCTGCAGTCCTAACTATTGGGTAGAATCCCAAAGCAGAGGTAAGGGAGGCTGGCAAATCATAAGGAAGCAGGAGCTGATAACATGCCTTGCAAAATAGCTGTGGCAAAACCAGCTCTAGATTTAGAGTAGAGAGGAAGGTGGTAATGCTTAGAGAAAGTATGCACTGAACTCCAAGTAGCTGCCTCCAAAATATCCTTAGTTGCCACCCCCCTTAGAAATGCTGTTGAAGTGGCAGTAGCCCTAGTGGAATGAGGCCTAATCCCAGCTGGAATCTCCTTACCATGATGGGAATAACAAAATGCAATGCAGAACCCAATCCACCTAGAAATAGTTTGTTTTGACACAGGCTTGCCCTGCGAACTCAAAGCAAAAGAAACAAACAACTGCTGAGACTGCCTAAAATCCTTAGTCCTGCTTAAATAATAACGCAATTGCCTGTGTACATCTAAAGTGTGCAAAATCTTTTCCCCTTTATTTTGGGGATCTGCATAGAAAGTAGGCAAATGAATAGTTTGGTTTAAAGCCACACTAGAAACCACCTTAGGCATAAAGGAAGGATTAGTACGTAATGATACCCTATCCTTATGAAAAATCAAAAGGCTCAACCGCCATAAGGGCCTGTAACTCAGAAACCCTTCTTGCAGAAGTAATGGCCAACAAAAGCAGTCTTCCATGACAAGTATTTCAGTTCAGCAGTAGCCGCAGGCTCAAAAGGTTGTAGAGTAAGTTTCTCCAACACAAAATTGAGATCCCAAGCAGGAGTAGGAGCTCTACGGGGGTCTTATATTCTTTGCCCCTCTAAGAAATTGCTTGAACAAAGGATGTGAAAACAATGGTGGGTCACAATCATAGTGAGCTGAAATTGCTGCAGCATGAATCTTAATGGAAGAGAAAGACAAACCTTTGTCCAATAACTCAGTAAGATATTGAAGAGCCACACTCAAATTAGGCTCGAAATCTCCAAATTCTTTGCTGCAGTCCAAAATAAAAATCTCTTCCATTTTTCTGCGTACACTTTCCTTGTACTAGGTCTTCTGGCTTCCATAATCACATTTAAAACTTGTTGAGGAAGTTGAGACCTGCTGTCTTTCAAAACAGAATATGCCAGGCTGTTAGATGAAGAGAGTGAAGCTTGACATTGAGCAGACGACCGTCCTTCTGAGACAACAGATGTGGAATCAAGGGTAAAGGCCATGGAGGCTTCCTTACCAGACTCCTCAGTAATGGGTACCAGTGCTGCCGAGGCCAATCTGGAGCTATTAAAATCATCCTTGGCTTGTCTTGTCTGACCTTTAGAAGCACCTTTGGGAGAAGAGGAAGAGGTGGAAAAGCATACACATGAAGATTTTTCCAACTGAAAGAAAGAGCATCCACTTTCCAAGCTGTGTGATGAAATCCTTTGTGCAAAACTGTGGCAGCTGGTGGTTTAGTGGAGAAGCGAACAGATCTATGTCTGGAGTTCCCCATGACACTGTCAATTTTTGAAATACATGAAGATCCAGTTTCCACTGGGGATCCATGATTTGCCTGCTTAACACATCTGCTAAGGAGTTCTGTGCTCCGGCAGAAACCTTGCCTGAAGAGTTAGTTGCAAGCTGAGCGCAGTCTCCCATAAAATCATTGCTTGCCTGCACAATGGGTAAGAATGTGTTCCCCTTGTTTGTTGATGTACCACATGACAGTTGTGTTGTCTGTTAGAATCAACACCTGCCCTGGAAGAAGTAACTCCTTGAAAGCCATTAATGCAAACTGGACTGCTAACATCTCTTTCATGTTGATATGTAGATGCTGTAGTCTGGCAGGCCACTTGTCTTGTATCCATTTTCCATCTAGATGAGCTCCCCAAGCAATGTCTGAGGCATCCGTCGTTAGAATCTGACTCGCCTCTGGCCGGGTCACAGAGAGTCCCTTGTTTAGGTGACATTCCTGAGCCCACCACAAAAATTCCTTTTGAATGCAAGGTATTATTTGAATGACAGTGTCCAAATCCTGGCAGTGCTGTGTCCATAGATTTTTAGATACCATTGTAGCTTCCTCATATGCAGTTTGGCATTGGGAAGCACCAGAATACAAGATGCCATGAACCCTAAGGCTTGAAGGACTGTCCTTGCAGTCAGCCCGGACTGAAGAGATAGTTGATGGAAGTAACTGGATAGATTCTTTTGTTTGTCCGGGGTTAAAAGGCCATCTGGGCTGCTGTATTCAGTCTCACACCCAGAAAGCACATGTCTTGAGAGGGTACTAGACTGGACTTTATTTCGTTCACAGAATACCCTAGGCATCTTAGCACTGCTATAACATATTCCAAATGCTGTAGAAGGTCTTCCTTTTCTTGAGCCAGAATCAGGCAGTCGTCCAAGTAAGGATAGATTTGAATTCCTTTTAGCCTGAAGTAAGCTATCACTGGAGCCAGAACCTTTGTGAATACTCTGGGCAGTGGATAAGCCAAAGGGCAATGCAGAGAACTGATAATGAGAATTTCCAGCTCGAAACGCAGATACTTCCTGCAACTTAGCCTTATAGGCACATGAAGGTAAGCTTCCTTGAGATCTAAAGTTACCATCCAGTGATCTTTGCCCAGCAGAGGTAAAAGCTGTTGTAACGTCAACATTTCAACTTGGGAATGTCCAGATAAGTGTTGAGGATAGATAAATCCAGAATTGGTCTCCACGTGTTCCCCTTCTTTGGTACTAGGAACAGGCGAGAATAAAATCCTAGGCCCCTTTCTGGCACAGGAACTGACTGAATGGCTCCTATTTGGAGCAACAGAGAAATTTGCTTGTGAGCCTCTGTTCTTTGTAGAGGAGGAATGTCTGGCATGCCTTTGAAAGGAGGCAAGGTATGGAAATAAAACCTGTAACCGTGGTGAATGATATCCAGAACCCATCTGTCTTGGGTAATTAAATCCCAATTTTCTTTGAAAAGAGACAGCCTTCCTCCCAGAGGTGCTGCCAGGCGAGAATGTACTGGCAGCTGAAAAGGCAGGTCATTGGGTTTGCTTACGAAAGGACTGACCCCTGCCCTCACCAGAAGTCTGAGCAGGTGAACTCCCTGTCCTAGGCCTAAAAGAACCTTGAGTTCTGCCCCTACCACGTCTAGACCTACCCCTAGACTGGGAATCATAAGCAGGATAAGTCCACCCCTTAGTAGGCCAATTTCTACTAAACTTCGGAGGGTGCACCTGCAAAAAATCTTTAACAGTTTGCATAGACTTAGCCTTGTCCTCCATTTTCTTTAAAACTGCTTCAACAGGCGAACCAAACAACACATCAGACTGTAAAGGAGCATCCAAAATCCTTGTCTTAACATGCTCAGCTAAGTTCTGATCTCTCAACCAGGCGTGCCTACGAAGAACAGAACCAGTGGCAGCCACCCTCGAGGAGGCCTGCACAGCATCAAAACCACACTGCAAGGAATGTTTACCCACCTGTTCAGACACATGAACTAAATCCTGCAACTCTTTACACACAATACCTTCTGCCAGAGCATCCACCTTAGATTTCAATTGTGAAAGGAGGTAATTCTGATATTTTAACATGTGAAACTGACAATTCAATGCCCTCATGGCTAAAGTGGAAGAAGTATACACTTTCTTTCCCCATCTATCCAAAGCCCGTGACTCTTTATCAGGAGGAACAGGATTTTTAACCACAGAAGCCTTCACACCTTTAGGCCCCTGAGAGACAGTTTCCGGGTCTGCCCTAGGACTCTTGAAAAGATACTTATGAGCTTCAGGCACCCTGTAGTACCTATCCGGTTTAACTGGTGCAGGAGGCAAAGAATCAGGATTCAGGGAAGCCTCTGCAAAAACATCTTCCACCACATTCAGAACCGGAGGTATAGCTAAAGGCCTATGCTGGGGTAAAACAAGAATTCCCTAAGCCTCTTCCTGGAATCAGAGAAATCTTGACCTTCCCATTTAAAATGCTCCCTCATGGAATGCAGAGTCTCTGAAAATGAAAAATCCTCAGGAGGAGAAGCTGAAGGAGTAGAATCATCCACATCAGAATCAGAATAAGGAGGATACTCCTGCAAGTCTTCAGTCAAGACTCAGAAGCCTCGAACAGTGCTCAAAACTCTCAAACTCAGGTTCCACCCTAGGCCTCTTATCAGGAGGGGCATAGAACCTCTAATCATAGTAATCAAATCCTCTGCCATTTTAAGCATATGTTTCTTAGGCAAAGACCCTGAAGCACTAGGAGAAACCCCCACTGAAGCTACACTAGGCCTGCCTCTCAAAGAAGCCTTGGAAACAGAGGGGGAGGCTCTAACCACCTTAGGAAGAGAGGGAAGAACAGCCACCTGAGAAGCCCCCTCAGCCTGGCCTACTTCCTGAGAGGATACATCCTGTAACAATAAAGTCTCTCCCTGAGACTCCAAAGAAACACCTGGCAGAACCTCTGGTTCCACTGAGCCTTCTAAAGAACCGGCGTCAGGGACTGTCGGTTCTTCCACTCTAGGCTTTGCTGCTTTATCCTTGCGCTTTTTGCAGGCGGCGGAACATCCGACGGCATTTTATAATTACAACGCTTCCCAAACACTAACCTGGCACAGTCTAACCTTCTCTTAATAGTGCGTTTGTTAAATCTTGCACAAGAGCGGCATCCAACAACGTCGTGCTCAGGCCCTAAACAAGGTATACACAAAGTATGGTAATCCCTATGAGGTATCTGTTTCCCACAAGAAATACAGTTATTCACTTTTTCTGACATCCGGTTAAATACTGAGGCAAGAAAAAACCAAAATATTCTAGCGGGTACTTAGCCAACTTTGATTCGGTCTGAAACTCTGACTTCAGAAACTTTCAGAACGCCAACCTGCACTCGCAAAATTGCTTCTGCATCGGACCATGCGGCAAAAAAGACTGAGGATATGGCGTCGGTCATGCGCATTAGTACCCTGACGTACTGACGTCAGTCTAATGCGCCGTGACCGACGTCAGCCATATACTTTGGTATTCGGGCCGACTGGACAGCGGACTACCCAATAGTTAGGACTGCAGCAATGTGGAATGAAGAACATCATTAGTTAGTGGAACTTGGAAACAAGCAAAATATGCTTCTACCTACTAAAATATGGAAACAATGACAGCATGTGTGCCTACCAGACAGATTTCGAAAAGGAAGGGGCTCGTGGCAAACTAAAGAAAGGAAGTATGTATTCATGCTAGATTTGTGGTTTTGTGCTACAATGACAAACCTACTTGTAAACGGGGTCTGTTCCTTTGTGAAAACTGCCTCAAGCACCAAGTTCAAAAACTGTTTATGTTCTTGCATTTTGGCAGCCTACTTGAGAATTTTAAACTCTGCCGTTTGTCCTGTGTTTGCTTATGAACTGTAGAAATGTGAATATATTTCAAGCAACAAGACAGTGTAGAACTGCTCTGCTTACCTAACAAGCTGCAAGGATCCAAGTTGTTTTGTCTGAGTCAAGAACAAAAACTCAACCTGCGAAAGAGATGTGCATTTAACAGGCACTTGTGAATTTGTGATGGAAAACTGTGAAGTTACAGGCACCTGTGAACTCTGTTTATGAATGTCGTTTGTCATAAGTGGGGAAGACAAAAGAGAAAACAAAAGTGGAGACTGTTAAATACTGCAACAAATGAAGCAGCCCTGAACAAGCCGCTAAGAAGAGGCTTTAACAGGCCAAAAATGAGCTGGAGCACTTGTTCCAAACACGGGGAAACAGAGCTGGGACAACTGTACACAAACTTGAAGAGCAGCAAATATAATATCTGATCTTGAGTGGCAGAAAAGATGTCAGGCAGAGACCCAAACTGACACTTCATGCTTAAAAGTATGATAAACTAAGTCACTGCTGGACCTGAGGACTACAGAGAGCACTGTAACGCTTCAATATAAAACTACTACAGCCTGGGCTCAACTTCAAGCATACATATGCACAAGCACCATAACCTGCAAGCAAACAGAGCTCACAAAAGAGAACCCACTTGGAAAACGAGTCTTTAAAAGCAATGAGTCACAAAGACTTAAGACAAACTTAAGGATTATGAACATGCTTCATTACATTGCAGTGAAGTGACTGAAGTTATTTCATCAAAACAGTTTGTCTAACCTTGTGTAGGGAAAAGGAAACTGAAACTGAGAATACAAGCCTGCAATCTCCATCAAAAAGAATAAACAATTTAGTCCAGTAGCAGCACATTTCCATGACTTTCACAGCGGGGATCCATCAGGGTTTCACAGTACTGGAGCAAATATACAAATGATTGTAGAATTTTGCAGGATATTAAATACAAGTTAAGAAAGGAATCCATCTATATTTTAAAATTAAGGGGTTCAATAGAGAGAGTAATTGGAAATTGTTTTTGTAAAATGGTCTTTAATTTTAATTAGATTAATTTTTTAATTGTATAATTGGGGGGAGTTCTGGTGTATATAAGGAATGTTGGGATAGTAGAAAGACGTACTCTGTTAATAAAACAAGATTCTGTAGCGCCTCGACTATGCAAGCCTTTACAAAGTGTCAACATTCATATTCACTTGGCCTTCCTTATTCATGTGGTTGCACTGGTATTTATATTGTCTATAAAAGGAAATAAAACACGGTTAGTCTACTAAAGCAAGAGGGGAAAAAAGTTGTCCTGTATGGAATTAACTACCAAGTGTAAAAACCAGAAGGCTGAGCATAGGACTGACCACAAAAGTCCAGGAGGAAACTATTGCACAGGACTTCAACCAAGAGGGGAAGAGAAGGGGTAAACAGAGAAGGAATTCACATTGATGGAATAGTGGCAGATGAAGTGGTCATGGCCAAAGCTGGGATTTGGCAACAGAATCTGCAAACTGAGGAAAGACGACGACAGATCGTTTCTTCTCTAATTTGTTTTAGGTGATTAAGAGGCATGCACACCTTCTAAAAAATAAGATTTCTATGACATGTTAGCAGCAGCAGAGGTTTAAGAAAAAATGCAAAACATGATTATTTCAACAAACAGGAGACATTAAACAGCAAAAAGCAGCAAATATTTACCTGTTTCAGTATAAATAGTGGAAAAACAGAACAGGTAAGAAAAAGGCATTTTTTTTAAATCTAAGGCAGAAAATTTTAATGGTCTACCTTGTGTTCATAAAACAGCAAAGAAACGTTAACCTATATTATAAGCCCCTTGCTACCTCAAATTTCTGCTGATCCAAAAATCAGGAAAACTCAGCCAGAGGAAGAACTGACTACGTAAATGGAAAATGGCAACAAAATGGATTATTAAGAACATGAAAAATCTACGATTTTGATTTCACCCATACAAAATAGTGTAGGAAAAATGGAATAATTTGGTTTCACCTACAGGGTAGGTAGCACTAAAACTCAGCTAGGATGACAGCCACTTGCACAGTGACGCAAACAGCAAAGACAACAAAGCTCTACATTGCCAAGTCTTTTAGAAACTGGAACAATGCAACAAGACTCAATACAAAAAAAGATAAAGAAACTATAAGACAACAGTAAGGAATAATAGTTTTAGTCTCTTGGAGTTTGCTTGTCTATTTACCACCGACCAAGTAGTATATGCAATGTTAACCTTCTTGCATGCTTGGATAGAACAAAACAAAGCAAATATACTAGCCCTAACAGAAACCTGGCTACACTTCAACATAAAAGATACCAAATGTTTAGCCCCCAACTTCTCCACATACAGACTGGATAGACCAAAAAAGAAAGGTGGAGGGATACCTCTCCTTTATCCCTCCATACTCAACATAACTCCATAGGTTGGACGTCGAGCTGGCACCTTGGCACCCGTAAAAAAATCTACTGCTAATCATTAGCGGACCGGAGTTTCGCTGTGGTGACCCCTAACCGGGAAAAGCCAAAAGAAGAACTCAACATAACTCCATACCTACACAGTACACCCAACTTCTTTAATGCCAAAATAATAATAACCATCCTAAACCTTAACACACACACAAAAAAAAAAAAAAAAATCTGTATCATAGTCTACATCCCACCAGGAAATAATACATCAGTCCGGGAAGATACACTGTCCTGGATTACTGAAAACATTAAAGTAGTACAGTCATCCTAGGTGATATGAAGAGAAATTGGCACTCCATCATTGCAACCCCCCCCCCCCCTCACCACAAGTATTAACCCTTACGGCTACAGATAATTAATAACCAACCCTACAAGGTTCAACAAATACTTTATTAGCCACTCATTCTTAGACTGGATCCTTGCATCTCGCCCAACCACTTTTTCTCCCAACAACGAAAAAAAAAAGAAAGAAGTTAATTTCTATTTTTCTTCTGGGTAGCTTGCTTAACTTAGAGCTTCCTTAGTCCTTTGGCTATTGCTGCATTGTATTTTGGTGGTGACACTATGTCCAAGCAATCAAAGGAGGCTGCCTTCTGGCTTTAACAAATATGCTAACTGCTCCCAAAAGATGTCCTTAATAGACAGCCATACACAGAACGTGTATATTGTCTTGGAGCCGTGCATTTGCAAGAGTCGCACCATATGTCATTCGCTTAGTTCAAAGGTTCTCCTCGAAAGAGAAAAAATAAAGCTTATTTTAAGAGGTGGTTATTAAAGACGCTATTTTCTGAGGGCTTAGAAGAGAGTCACAGTACAGCTAACAATCTTCACCTCATTCTAAGCAAGAGAAGTCAAAGAGTTCCTCTTCATCTTCTGGACCACTCTGGACCTTCTTCCAAAATCTCCAAATGACCTCATCGGATCTGAAACCCATCAGGCCCAAAAAGCCCTCTACCTTGGCTTCTCTGCCTTCAGAGCACAGGTTGTATTACAGTCTCAGAGCCAGTCCCCTGTCCTAGAGTCGGTATCTCCTAATTGACTTTGAGACCTCCCATACTTCAGAGAGGTCTAAATCTCCTGCCCTTCTCCATCCTCCAGTAGTCTGTCAGATGAGGACATGGATAATGTGGTGCAGAGATTTTTGAGAACACCAGCACTAGCTAAATTATTGTCAAAACCGACCCAGCGGGCTTCGGAGGAGAGTAGTCCTGTCCCTTCTCTTTCAATTCCTCCTCCTTCGACCAACCTCAGGGCCTCTGAGCTGGAAAGCATGGAACTGGTAGTAGTGGAACCGTCGGAGCAGAGACCTGTCCCAGGACCTATGACTCCAATTTCTGCTCAGACTTCCTCTGTACCATCTGATCTTGAAAAGTCTAGGAGCAGACGTTTCCCGGTCGGGTCCAGGGGGGATAGTCAGATTGGACAGTTGCTGGATCCAATTTTGCCTTTCGGGGCCTTGGTACAGGTCAGTTTGGCTCCTACATCTGCTTCGGAGCCAACCAGCTTGACTCAAGGAGGCCCTCTTGTTCTTGAGCCAGAGGCTTCCTCGGGCCGCAGGTGAGGGACTTTCAAGGAGATGAGGACAGTGCTGTCCCAATGAGCAACTCCACTCTTAGATCCTGTCACTCCTCCCCAAAAAGCACTGGTGTCTTTCTCCGCACAACTGATTCCACACAGGCATGGAGACCCAAAGCCTCAGGATCCCCCACTGGGAAAACCCATCTCTTCAGAAACCTCTCCAGAAGGCCCTTCTGTACAGGTCCCTGTGAGACATATGTAAGAGGAAACATCTGGACTCCCCCAGAGGAGTCTGTCATGTCAGACACACATCTCGAGGAGTCAGAAGGGTCCCTGTGGTCGCCCTCTGAGGATGTCTCCTTTGCAGACATCCTAGAAATCCTTAAACAGAGAGGTTTCTTGAAGCCCATCACCACCTTTGATGAGGAGTGTGTGTACCTGTAGGCTTTTGGGTCTTACCCTTCTGCCACTTGGGTGTCTCCGCCTTTCGAAGAACTTATGGGTGTAGTTTGCCAAAAGGCTTGGGAATCTCAAGATGCAGTGGAGCCTGTCCCCCAGAGGCCAAACAAGTTCACTACTTCCCCTGAAGATACCTTCTTTACTAATGGTATCCCGGTAGATGCGATGGTGGTGGCAGTGGCCACCAAAAAGTTGTCTGAAATGTTCACTTCTGTCTATCCGCTGAACAAAGTCTCATGCGATGGAAATATATGGAAAGTGCATGTTCTCTTCAGCAACCTTCACACTCAGGTCCCTAAATTATCTAACTCATTTCACCAGGTTGCAGAGAGATCTCCTGAAGGAGCTTGGAGATACTAGCTACTGAACCCTCGAGAGTAGCTGACAAAGTGCTTTCCCAGCTCGGCACCTTAAATTCAGTAGTTAACTCATCCATAAGGCTCGCTTCTTGTGCGGCTGATGGAGCAGGTAGGTTTCCGGGTTCAAGAATTGCCCTCAGCAGACATTCCTGGATGCGCCTGTGCAACTTTGCAGAACCCTTCAAGTCATCATTTGTTAATGCCCCCTTCGATGGCTCTTTCTTTATTGTCTAGGCCCAAAGTAAGAGAGACACTAACCACGTGCGAGCAGGAAGGAAAAAAACTCTCTGCCGCTGGAGTCCGTTCTTCCATACCTTCTATTTAGCTCCAGCCTCTCTTCTAGACCTTATCCTAAAGGTCAAAAAGGGAGGAAAAATGTGGTTTTGAAAAATTCCAGAGTTTTTCAAGATATTATTTGTGAGGCTTCCCTCAGGGCAGAGAGGAAGCAATAATGGAAGACACTGTCCATGCTGCAGAGGGGTCCGTGAGAACCAGGGCGAGAGGTCTTTCTTTGGTAGCTCTTTCAGCACTCATGAAAGGAGGCCCATCTGTCCCTCTCTGGAGGCAGTCAGGGGTCAACTATCTTTGTACCAGACACCTGGCTAAATATAACAAAAGACAAGTGGGTACAAAGCATCATATTCAGAGGTTACTCCATAACCTTGTCCTCCTCACCCCATGTGTAAAAAACTTTCCGGATGTCCCACCTAGTCACATCAAACAAGCAACCTTGAAAAAAAAAAAAAAAAAAGAAAAGAGAGAGTCCTCCAACCGTCCCCGCAGACCACATAGGATCCGGGACTTACTCAAGGTTCTTTGTAGTTCCAAAAAAAAAAAAAAAATATGGGACTGGAGACCCATACTGGATCTCAGCAGACTAAACAAATCTGTAAAAAGACAAAGTCTGGACGGTTACACTGCAGTCAATACTTCCCTTACTGGGGAAAGACAACTGGATGTGCTCTACAGACCTCCAGGATGTGTACTACCACATAAAAATGGAAAGGCCATTCAGGAGTCATCTGGCGCTTTTGGCTGGGAAATCAGTCACTACAATTTCAGCCTGCCCTTTGGCCTCACTGCAGCCCACAGAGTGTTCAAATTTATGGCAGTAGTTACGACTCACCTGAGGTATTTGGGATTCTGAGTGTTTCCATATTTAGACAACTGGCTCCTAACTGCCACCACCAAGCATCTACTATAGAGGCAAGAGACACACTATGAAATGATGTTCTCACTTAGGAATCACAATAAACTACAAAAAAACTGCCTTATTGCCATCTCAACATATAGTCTTTATAGTCATAGATTTAAACACTACAATAATGATGGTAAAGCTTCCACCAGACAGAGTACAACACCTATGGGCGCACGTTTTAGACCTTCTTTCCAGAAGGAACACCCAAGCAAGGAAGGTTCTAAAATTACTAGGCATAATGGAAGCTGGAATGAACATAATTCCCTTAGTGAGATTCCACATGAGAATTTTACAATGGCTACTATTCACTCAGTGGTCTGTGCAGGACCTCCTGAAGTCACACCAGATCATATTGATGGAATCTTGCAGAAGATAACTTCGTTGGACTTCATTCCAACCAAAAGACTAGGTCGACAGTTTGTTCTTCCACAACCATTTGCCACGGTAACCACGGATGCTTCCCAGATTGGGGAGGGGGGTGCATTATCATGGAAGAACAGTCCAAGGCACGTGGCAGGATCACGAGGCCCATTTTCACATCAATGTCCTAGAGATGACAGCGGTGTTTCTTGAGTTGCAAGCATTCCAAGACTCTTCCACTGGGAACGACTGCGATCCAAACAGATAATATGTCAGTGGTATGGTACATAAACAACCAGATCTTATCCCCTTTGTTGAGAGGCCCTGAGAGTATGGCAGTGGGCAACTTCCTCCCAACGCTTTCTGACAGCAACGCATATCCCGGGAAAATCCAACGGGATAGCAGACAAACTCAGCAGAGCGATTCTATTGCCTCACGAGTGGTCCCTAAAACAAGTAGTAGCAGAAAGGATCTTCTGAAAATGGGGCCAGCCTTGCTGCGATCTTTTTGCCACATCCATAAATGCCAAATGCAGCAGCTACCTTGCCCTAATCCCCCCTCTGGAGTCCTCAGGAAGCTACTTGTACACGATTGGCCTCGGGTCTCCTTTACGCCTTCCCTCCCTTTCCATTGATACCCAGAATTCTTCAGAAAGCCAGCACATTGGGAAGGACCTTAATTTTGATAGCTCCCCACTGGCCTCATCAAATTTGGTTCCCCTTCTTGAGGTCTTATCTTCAGGAGGAGCCTTGGATTCTGGATCCAGTGCCAGATCTCCTGACCCATCTATCAGAATGCTCCATCCATCTCGCCACACCTCAAATTGACAGCTTGGCTGCTCCAGTTCAAACAGCTAGGCTACCTGATCTTTCTATCCCAGTACAGCATATCCGGATTTCTTCTCACAAAGCTTCTACGAGAAGGTTATATCTCAGCAAATGGAAACAATTTTCATCCTGGGCTGTAAAGAAATATATAGACCCGTTCTCTGCATCTACACCTTATATACTGCAATTTTTAGCAAAACTTTTCAATGAGGGAGCAGCTGCAGCTACTAGTCGTGTATAGTTAGCAGCAATTTCTACTTTTCACTTTGCAGAAGGGGACCCAATGTTATGTTCCATAGATTGTGCAAAGCCTTTTTGAGAAGTACCAACCTGTTAAGACCACCCATTAAACCACCTCTACCTCCATGGAAGCTAAATTTCATGTTATCCTGGATAATTCTTCCCCCTTTTGAACCGGAGTCATCCTGTCACTTGAAGTTCTTAACCAGGAAAATGACTTTCTTTGTGGCTATCACTTCAGCCTGGAGAGTTTTGGAGTTACAAGCATAATCTATTAAACCTCCATATATCTGGTTTCATGACAGAGTTTCACTTCGTACAAACCCATCTTTTCTACCAAAAGTTTGTTCAGAATCAAACCTGAACCAGTCTATTTTTTCCCCAAGTATGGAAATAAGTCAGAATACATGTTACACCAACTTGATGTACATAGACAACTGCATTTCTATTTACACAGAACAAAGGATTTTAGAAAAACTGATCAACTGTTCGTATTCTTTTCGGATTCTAAGAAAGGAGCTTCAGTGGCAAAAACCACTCTTTCCAGGTGGTTGTCAGATTGCATATCTCATCCTTGTCAGTGGATAAACAACTTCCAGACCAAGTAAAGCTCATTCTACAAGAGCTATCTCGACCTCTTCTGCATTCCATGCTAAACTACCGATTGATACCATTTGTGCGGCAGCATGTGCAAGGCCTCATACCTTTATCACTCATTACAAAGTGGATTTGGCCTCAGGGACAGGGCTTCATTTGGGTCCACTGTTCTCAAGAATGTTCTCCCTTGAGCCCCCCAGGAAAGATGGTGCTAAGGACGCTGTCCCACAAGTAAAGAATGAAGGCGAGATAGGACAACTTCACATAAAGAAGTTATGTACTCACCATAACTTTCCATGCGAGTTGTCCATCTCGCCTTCATTCTTATGTCACCAATCCTTTTAGCTCCTGGAGGATCGAGAGGTTATTAATTGGGTTATGATGGTCTTTGACCCTCTTCGTAGCTTATAAACTAATGCAGGATTCCTCTTATACTATAAATATATATATATATATATATATATATATATATATATATATATATATATATATATATATATATATATACACACACACATACATATATATACACACACACACACACACACACACACACACACACACACACACACACACACACACACACAATTATAAATTGCTATATCAGCAAACAAGATCTGGGGAATGCACTGGAGCATTATGGAATAGGAGTAGGCCAAGAGATAGCTGGAAACCTCGAGCTTCAGTAAATGGCCGAGTCAGAACAGAGGATCAATTCCGAACCCACAAGAAAAGAATGAAGGTGAGATGGACAACTCACATGGAACGTTATGGTGAGTATATAACTTCCTCTTTAGAGATGGCATAATTCATTCTATCAAAAAGCTTGGGGTCCTCCCATTGGAAGTTACAGTGGAAACTTCCACTGCCTCACTGGAGAGAATGAGTTAATTTGAGACCATTTTCCTTGCATCAATTGGTAGCATAGTCTAATCCATGCTACACCAACTGTGAGTCAGTTGAAGATCGAACAATACCCAAATGACAGCTGCCTGCAAACTTAGTTAACCACAGGAATGTTGACCTGAAAGTCTTAGAAAGAGATACCAATAGGGAGGAGACCAAAACTGAGCCCTGTGGTACAACACTGGCAACATTTTTTGCTTCAGAAATGACACCTGTGACTAACAATATTTGTCAGACAACCAGTAGGCATAAGGATTTATATTCAGATTTACAAGTCTCTCAATGTCTGCATGGGGAATAGTGTCAAAGGCTATGGCCAAGGTCTAGATATGCTGCATGCACTGCAGTATCACTATCCACTTCTTTGATTACTTTTTCAAAGAAATTTATGAGGCTGAAGAGAGGACCTTCTTTGACAAAGCCAAACTGATGAGGGTCCAGGGTAAAGAGTTTTTTAAATATCCACATTAATGAGGTCCAAGATAACTAGCTCCAGAGCCCTACATATGAGGCTAGTGAGAATAGTGGGTCTATAATTACCAGGGTCCATAGCTGGGGCACCCTTCTGTAAGGATGTTACAATGGTTATTTTCCAGGCTTCAGGAATGTGACCAGTGGAGAGGCATACATTAAAGAGGTTAAGGAGGGTGATCAGAATGGTCATATTTGTCACTGATAATAAGGCAGCCTGGTATGTTCAGGGCCCATGGATGATGTATTCTTATTTTTTGAGAGGACTGATAATTTACTCCATAGTAAATTAGGGGGGGGGGGTGGCTGGGATTGTGGAACCTATAGAACAGTTATAAAACTGTGGATGGAGTAACATTTTAAATTTATTAGCTATGATATTAGCTATTTCTTTTGGGTTAGAGAATAAAGTACTGGTTGGGGACTAGCTTCAAACATCATTGAGTGTAAGCTCTTAACTTCCAGACAAAGAAAGATTTGTAGTCAGTTTTGGTTTCAGTGGCCATTTCATGTTCATATTCAACTCTGAGCTTTTTACTAACTTTGTTAGTTTGCCTAAATGTGCTCTTAAGATAGGTAGAATGAGACATAAGAATAAGTAGTTTCTTTATTTGGTATGTAATTTATACAGCTATTCCACCACAGAGGTTTGTTTTCAATTATATTGGGTGCACATAGGGACTGCCTTTTCCATACTACTATTTAAGTGGAAGCAGTACTCAGTGGCAGAGGTAGCAACTTTAGCAATGGGATGCTTTGGAGGAGAATTACAGCAACATTTACTTAGGTCATCAAGTAACTGGAGATTTGCTTTTGAGACGTGTCTACACTCACAGAGCTATTTACAAGGATATGACAGTTTTAAAGGAAAAGGTTGCTAAATTATGTTCTGGTTTAACAAGGCATGAAGACACATATGAAGATTTGAAATAAGTGGCCACATCTGTGTAGAATATATCTTCCCAAGCTACTTACATTACTCCCCATCCCATTATGCACAGTGGTGCCATTCCTCTTTTGATCTGTGGTATGTCATACAACATGGACAAAGAGTCTCTTATATTCCAAAAAAGAAGAAAGATGAAAAGATGATGTAGTACAAATGCTGGCTATGTTCTTCTAGTTAACAATGTGGTAAGTACATAAGAAGACGTCCAGCTTTCATAACAAGAGGCAGTCACAAGCCAACTCACCTCCCTTATGAGAGCACACTCATTATCTGACTCCAAAGGAGTTTACCATGTTCAAGCTTAGAGCAAACCCCTAACGGAGGATGAAGCAGGTGCTGCACAAGTATCATCCAAACCTGAACTGAAGAATGATTCTTTGATACTGTGGGAGGCATACCGTATTTGCTATTACAAAACTGAATGTAGTTTGGAAGCCATTTTGCAAGAGTTACTTTAGGCATCTTGGATCCAAACTTTTTATTTGTGAAAAAAAAAATGAAATATTGTAAATCCCTGCATACAGGTTTTCAATGTATGCCCTCTGACTATTGCTGAACTTGTCCACATGGTTTTTTGTGACTAATAATGGATGGAGAGAGAGAGCCATCAACTGCCTCCAGAAGAAAACAGTTTAGGAAAGCCTCAGGGATGCTGTTCCTGCTGTGAACCACTCCCTCTGGGCAATGACCTCTCTGAAAACTGACAGTGAACTTGTGCTACTTCTACAGTAATGTTTCTTCTGTTACTGACTACATTTAAGCCACGAGGGCTTCCTTTGCACACATGAAGGGTGCTGAGGAAGCTGGAATTTAACAGCCATGGCACAGAGAGTTTTACAATCTTCAATTGCCTCCAAATGTATCTTCAGTTCTGGACTAAACAGATGGGCACCCTGAAAGGAATTCATAAAACGCCACCTTGGTGTTTTCGCAAAACAGACTATCCCAGCACATCATGTCAGACTCAACAGTTCTGACAGAAACTTCAACAGAGCTGTATGTTCCTCTCATTAAGAGGTTCAATATGGAGTCACAGTTGACAACAGCAACATCAACTTTTGTTTTTGAGGTCCATCTGACAAATGCTCCAATGACTGGTGCTCTTTATCTACCAGATTATCTGAAAGTCCACAATAAAGATGTTTTTAAATTACAATGTGAAGGACAAAAAAACATGTTTCCTTATGCAGTCTATAACCCTGGCTTCTTTATCTGAGCAAAGACGGCAAGACTTTGTGAGAGGTGAAAGTTTTTTTTGTTACAGTTACCGCTGTTCTGAATAATCCTGTCAGGTTTCTTGGAGGTAGGCTTAAATGGCGTGAAAGGACAGGTAGCCTAGTACTAATTTATAAACAGTGACCACTATATTTGGGATTTTCCCATGCTGCATTACTAGTTACCATAAACATATCCATTAATGGAAGTACTACCAAAAAATAATGCTATGTCGACCAAAATGCAGCTAGCAGCATTATCTTTAGAAAGAAGATGGGGTCCTTAGCTCCACCCCCTCCCTTTGCTTCATCCAATACCATTTAAGGCCTCCATGAATTTGGGATGATCAGGGAGAGGATTAACACAGAATCTAAATTTTTCTCTTCATCAACATCTGGTGCAGTTGACTTAGTGAGCGATTCAAAACATATAGAATTGCTTTTCAACCTTCAGAGGTGGCAGGTCCAAAAACATCACTGAGGAATGCTGCAAGAAGCTTTGGGTCCCTTTGTCCTCCTCAATGACAAATGACAGCAGGGGCTGCTCTGCCTGTTACACTGGTGCCAAAGCTAGACTAGAAATTGTTATCAGAGGGCTACTCCAACAGCATTTCCATAGGTTCATAGGATGTTACTAAGTCATTGACCTCCAGTATAAGCCTAGAAAAGGATTTTGTCCATGTTCCCACAAAGTCAGCACCAGTTTCCTCTGTCCAGCATGGATACAGCAGGGATCCCAGGGATGTATTTTCCATTTCCCATCCAGTCATTCAGGTTCCTCTTAAAGAGGGCTACAGAGGTACTTTGCTTGACATGGAGAGGGAGTCTATTCCACAGATGGGGGAGTGTTTGGGACACTCCGCCAATAAGTTCTATTAATGTCACAGACCAGGATGAGGCCTTGCATGCGGGTTTCGCAAGTGAAGTTTGACTTATGGATATGCAGCAACCCCATCAAGGCTGGGTCTGAGTTGGCCTTGTATGCCACACACACGTCACCTTTGTGCAGTCTGTATGAGACTGCTGTCATAGGTTCATAGGTAGGTAACTAGGCTATTGGCCCAAGGGCCTATGCAAGCCTAGCCAACAAGGTTCCCTGGCTTACACCACCCAAGAAAGTTATTTTCCTGTGCCACTGACGAGCAGACACACAAAAGTAATCCCTGGGGTGTATTTTCTATTTCCCATCCACTCATCAAGATTTTTCTTGAAGAGTGCTAATGAAGAACTTTGCTTGACACAGATGGGTAGCCTGTTCCAGAGTATGGGAAGTCTCTGGGATAGGAATCTAGCCCTCCAGCATGTCCTGTTTATTGTGGTGACAAGGTTTAGGTCCCTAGAGTGTGCAGCTCGGAGGGATTGGGATTTCTTTAGGTGTAGCATGTCCAACAGCTCTGGGTTTGACATAGCTTTATATGTTAGGCAGAGGTCACCTCTGAGTAGGCGATATGCTACGGAGTAAAGCTGGAGTTTTTTGAGGCGGTCAGTGTAGGGCATTTGTTTGAGTCCAGTAATCCTCTTTGTGAGGTACTTCTGTGGCCTTTCCAGCTGTTGTAGATGTTTTGTGAGGTACATTCCAAAAGGGGCGTTGTACTCTATAATGGGTCTAATGAGTGATGAGTAGAGGGTAATGATGACCTCTTTTTCCTGGAGGAGAACCCTTTATGATGAGGTGTGCCTTGAAGGACTTCCCGACTACTGTGGCGATGTGACTATGAAAGGAGAGACTACTGTCCACCTGGGTCCCACGGTCTCTTATCACGCATTCGGTGTTAAGTAGATTGTTGCCCATGTGGTAGTTCATGGGTACAGAGTTTTTACCAAAGGGGATGACACTGCACTTTTTGGCACTGGGCTTGACACCATGGCTCTGACACCAGGTATCCGTCTCAGGGAGGCCCTTCTGTAGGATGTTCACATCATTTGGGGACTTGACTATGGCTCCTAATTTGCAGTCATCTGCGAATGTCGTTAGCCAGAGGCCTTCTGTGTTAGCCTGTACTTCAGAGAAGTAGATACCAAACAGGAGCGGTCCCAGGACGGAACCCTGTGGTACTCCACTTGTCACTGGTTTGAGGTCAGATTGGAGTCTGTAACTTTTACAGTGTGGGTTCTGTCAGTGAGCCAGTTGGCAACCCATCTTGTGACATAGGGATTTATGCCTAGTTTATTGAGTTTAGCTATAATTCCAAAATGGGGGATGGTGTCGAAAGCCTTGGCGAGGTCAAGATAGGCTGTGTGAACCACTTTACCCTCATCTACAGCTTTGGTGACTGCCTCAAAGAAGTCGATCAGGTTCAGGAGGCATGATCTGCCTTTCACAAACCTGAACTGGGTGGGATCCAGAGTTTGGAGATTACCAATATCTTTGTTTATGAGTTCCATGATGATACGTTCCATGGCTTTGCAGACCAGGCTCGTCAGGCTAATAGGTCTATAGTTCCGGGATCAGTGATGGCTCCCCCTTTGTGGAGTGGGATAACTGTTGCTGTGCACCATTCAGTGGGCACAAAGCCTGATGCAAGGCTATTATTGAACATGGTGCCTAAGTGCGGACTCCGTTCATTCTGAAGTCCGTGTAAAACGCAGCCTGGGATATTGTCCGCTCCCATGGATACTGTGTTTTGGCTTTAGAGAGTGCAGCTTTCACCTGCTTAGTTTTGATTATAGGACTCTGCATTCTTCCTGTATAGATATGGGCCTTTTAGGGGTGAGGGGGGTAAAGTTAGCACTGAACCTATTGGCCAGGATGTTGGCAATATCAGTTGGTTCTGTAAATTTCATGCTGTTGTGCTGTAACTCAGAGCAGATCTGGGTGTTGCCACTGAGATTCTTGACATAGCTACAGAATGCTTTGTGGTTGCCCTTGGAATTAGTGGCAATTTTATTTTCGTAGCTAGCTTTGGAGGGTCTTATAAGGATCTCAGCTTCTTACTGAGGCTGACCAGGGAGCCCCTCCACTCATGGGATTTTACTCTCTTTGCAACAGTTTCTTCCTTCTGTTGTACAGTTTGTTTATGGCAGGGGACCACCAGATTGGCTTCCTTTTTGGAGGATAGCATCTTGGTTCTGTTTGGGATACGATCCATGCACTCATGTAGGTGCTTATAGAGTGCATTTGTGTAGGAGTCCGCAGTTGTAACTGTATTGTCCATCTGCATGGCTGTCATGAAGTTCACTACTTCTGTCTTAAGAAGCATGAAGTTGGCTTTGGAGAAATTTCTTACTGTGGTTTCCTTAATGGGGAGTGGGGTGGGATGTGGATATCAATGGTGATTAGCTTATGGTCGGATCGGACCAACGAGGAGTTGACTTCAGCTGTGGAACACCAGTCATTCATGTTGGTAATGGTCATGGCAGACAGTAACTGTACACTTGGCAGACTGATGTATATCAATACTGGCATGGATACAGGCAAGGTCAGCACTGAATACCGCGCCACTGTTACAAACCTAAAACTGGAGCAGACAATTTCAACAACACAAACTGAAGCAGAGATGAAGCCATCAACAACATTAGCATATACAACAGTCGAACAGCCAGTGAAGAAGATTGCAACAAAATCAGCTTCTTCATTGACACTAAAGTCTTTCACCACCAACATACTTTGGATTTATATTAGCAACCTCAGGACTGACAACCAAACCAAGGACTCCACTGGAAAAAAAATTAAGGCCTATTCACTGGGTACACACTCAAAGATTACCTTTTTCTGCCACAGAAACAGATGTGGAAAGGACAGCAGGTAGCCACTGCCATGCCCTAACAAGGGGTCTGCAAACTTAAAGAAAAATTCAGGAAAGGGCAAAGGTGAAAACATCACAGACCTTGATCACTGGCTTAAAGTGTGACTGATCACTTTCAGCTAAGTAACTGAGGTTTTGAGATTTTGATAGCTAAACAGGAGACCTACTTTCCATAATCTGGAGTGCAATGACTGGCAAATGATCTATTTTTGTTCCCATCTTAGTAATGGGAGAGACTGGGCTTAAATTTGACTGACTCGTGAGTCTTGTGAAGTAAGTCTCTTGGGAGGTTTGCGGTACTCTGAAGCTGAAACAAACTGGAAAAGACCAATGTAGAAGCCATTAACTTTAAAGAATCATCTATAAAACTGCTGAGCTGACAGGGATTTTGTATACATGTGAAGCTTGAATCGTTCTTCCTATTCCTGAGGGTGGTAAATGCAAGGTCTGATCAAAAAAAAAAAAAAGAAGCACTAAAAAATGTTAAGCATTCTTTTACTCAACAAAATAAACAAGACCGATGCTTACCTTGAAGGTGGATCTTGTTCCTAAACTTGAACTCTTTTATCCACTTGATCCGTGTTGATAAATATATTGGTGGGGTAATCTTACAGAAAATATAAGCACAAGCAATGTAACCTCTAAAAAGTAGGACAGTTACTGTAATGTGTATATGTCCTGAAAAGTCAACAGGATATATAGCTGATGGCGAGTCTTTCAGTTATCAGTTTGGTCCTGAGCCTGAAAGTATTACGCCAGGTGGATAAGACTTTCATAGGTGTGCACTAGACTAATGGCCCTGGAGCCTTTACAAGCCTAGCCCCAAATAAATTGCCCAGGCACCTTTAACTCTGAAATTTTATGCATGCCCACCCACCCCTCCACAGAAAGAGACACAGAGTATGAGTTCAGTTTAATGACGGTCTAAACGAAGAAACAGAAGGGGCTCACTATTGAAAGTTGTTTAGATCATTCAGATTCAGAAAAGAAAGTGTGGGTTGAATTTACAGGGAAAAAAAAAAAGTCGTAAAGAAGCATTAGTTAGTGGAACTTGGAAACAAGCAAAATATGCTTCTACCTACTAAAATATGGAAACAATGACAGCATGTGTGCCTACCAGACAGATTTCGAAAAGGAAGGGGCTCGTGGTAAACTAAAGAAAGGAAGTATGTATTCATGCTAGATTTGTGGTTTTGTGCTACAATGACAAACCTACTTGTAAATGGGGTCTGTTCCTTTGTGAAAACTGCCTCAAGCACCAAGTTCAAAAACTGTTTATGTTCTTGCATTTTGGCAGCCTACTTGAGAATTTTAAACTCTGCCATTTGTCCTGTGTTTGCTTATGAACTGTAGAAATGTGAATATATTTCAAGCAACAAGACAGTGTAGAACTGCTCTGCTTACCTAACAAGCTGCAAGGATCCAAGTTGTTTTGTCTGAGTCAAGAACAAAAACTCAACTCATGAAGAGATGTGCATTTAACAGGCACTTGTGAATTTGTGATGGAAAACTGTGAAGTTACAGGCACCTGTGAACTCTGTTTATGAATGTCGTTTGTCATAAGTGGGGAAGACAAAAGAGAAAACAAAAGTGGAGACTGTTAAATACTGCAACAAATGAAGCAGCCCTGAACAAGCCGCTAAGAAGAGGCTTTAACAGGCCAAAAATGAGCTGGAGCACTTGTTCCAAACACGGGGAAACAGAGCTGGGACAACTGTACACAAACTTGAAGAGCAGCAAATATAATATCTGATCTTGAGTGGCAGAAAAGATGTCAGGCAGAGACCCAAACTGACACTTCATGCTTAAAAGTATGATAAACTAAGTCACTGCTGGACCTGAGGACTACAGAGAGCACTGTAACGCTTCAATATAAAACTACTACAGCCTGGGCTCAACTTCAAGCATACATATGCACAAGCACCATAACCTGCAAGCAAACAGAGCTCACAAAAGAGAACCCACTTGGAAAACGAGTCTTTAAAAGCAATGAGTCACAAAGACTTAAGACAAACTTAAGGATTATGAACATGCTTCATTACATTGCAGTGAAGTGACTGAAGTTATTTCATCAAAACAGTTTGTCTAACCTTGTGTAGGGAAAAGGAAACTGAAACTGAGAATACAAGCCTGCAATCTCCATCAAAAAGAATAAACAATTTAGTCCAGTAGCAGCACATTTCCATGACTTTCACAGCGGGGATCCATCAGGGTTTCACAGTACTGGAGCAAATATACAAATGATTGTAGAATTTTGCAGGATATTAAATACAAGTTAAGAAAGGAATCCATCTATATTTTAAAATTAAGGGGTTCAATAGAGAGAGTAATTGGAAATTGTTTTTGTAAAATGGTCTTTAATTTTAATTAGATTAATTTTTTAATTGTATAATTGGGGGGAGTTTTGGTGTATATAAGGAATGTTGGGATAGTAGAAAGACGTACTCTGTTAATAAAACAAGATTCTGTAGCGCCTCGACTATGCAAGCCTTTACAAAGTGTCAACATTCATATTCACTTGGCCTTCCTTATTCATGTGGTTGCACTGGTATTTATATCGTCTATAAAAGGAAATAAAACACGGTTAGTCTACTAAAGCAAGAGGGGAAAAAAGTTGTCCTGTATGGAATTAACTACCAAGTGTAAAAACCAGAAGGCTGAGCATAGGACTGACCACAAAAGTCCAGGAGGAAACTATTGCACAGGACTTCAACCAAGAGGGGAAGAGAAGGGGTAAACAGAGAAGGAATTCACATTGATGGAATAGTGGCAGATGAAGTGGTCATGGCCAAAGCTGGGATTTGGCAACAGAATCTGCAAACTGAGGAAAGACGACGACAGATCGTTTCTTCTCTAATTTGTTTTAGGTGATTAAGAGGCATGCACACCTTCTAAAAAATAAGATTTCTATGACATGTTAGCAGCAGCAGAGGTTTAAGAAAAAATGCAAAACATGATTATTTCAACAAACAGGAGACATTAAACAGCAAAAAGCAGCAAATATTTACCTGTTTCAGTATAAATAGTGGAAAAACAGAACAGGTAAGAAAGAAAGGCATTTTTTTTAAATCTAAGGCAGAAAATTTTAATGGTCTACCTTGTGTTCATAAAACAGCAAAGAAACGTTAACCTATATTATAAGCCCCTTGCTACCTCAAATTTCTGCTGATCCAAAAATCAGGAAAACTCAGCCAGAGGAAGAACTGACTACGTAAATGGAAAATGGCAACAAAATGGATTATTAAGAACATGAAAAATCTACGATTTTGATTTCACCCATACAAAATAGTGTAGGAAAAATGGAATAATTTGGTTTCACCTACAGGGTAGGTAGCACTAAAACTCAGCTAGGATGACAGCCACTTGCACAGTGACGCAAACAGCAAAGACAACAAAGCTCTACATTGCCAAGTCTTTTAGAAACTGGAACAATGCAACAAGACTCAATACAAAAAAAGATAAAGAAACTATAAGACAACAGTAAGGAATAATAGTTTTAGTCTCTTGGAGTTTGCTTGTCTATTTACCACCGACCAAGTAGTATATGCAATGTTAACCTTCTTGCATGCTTGGATAGAACAAAACAAAGCAAATATACTAGCCCTAACAGAAACCTGGCTACACTTCAACATAAAAGATACCAAATGTTTAGCCCCCAACTTCTCCACATACAGACTGGATAGACCAAAAAAGAAAGGTGGAGGGATACCTCTCCTTTATCCCTCCATACTCAACATAACTCCATAGGTTGGACGTCGAGCTGGCACCTTGGCACCCGTAAAAAAATCTACTGCTAATCATTAGCGGACCGGAGTTTCGCTGTGGTGACCCCCTAACCGGGAAAAGCCAAAAGAAGAACTCAACATAACTCCATACCTACACAGTACACCCAACTTCTTTAATGCCAAAATAATAATAACCATCCTAAACCTTAACACACACACAAAAAAAAAAAAAAAATCTGTATCATAGTCTACATCCCACCAGGAAATAATACATCAGTCCGGGAAGATACACTGTCCTGGATTACTGAAAACATTAAAGTAGTACAGTCATCCTAGGTGATATGAAGAGAAA
This sequence comes from Protopterus annectens, assembly GCF_019279795.1. Taxonomy (NCBI): domain Eukaryota; kingdom Metazoa; phylum Chordata; order Ceratodontiformes; family Protopteridae; genus Protopterus; species Protopterus annectens. The sequence goes on from NC_056730.1 coordinate 1,016,818,941, forward strand.
TTGGCACTCCATCATTGCAACCCCCTCACCACAAGTATTAACCCTTACGGCTACAGATAATTAATAACCAACCCTACAAGGTTCAACAAATACTTTATTAGCCACTCATTCTTAGACTGGATCCTTGCATCTCGCCCAACCACTTTTTTCTCCTCGGGTACACACTCGGTTCCAAAATGGAGCTATAATTAGGCTAGTGGCTGTACAAGTGCAGCCTTACAAAATCAAATTCCTACATTTTAGTGGTTGCACAAAGATCAGGTAAACAAGTTAAAAAGGAGAGGGAGACTCAGTATGACAAATATTAATCTCATTTCGGTCACTGTTCCTGCAAGAAGACAAAGGCAAGACAAACACCATACTCATGACAATAACTGTCACTGGATGGACATTAACACACTAAGCTTCCCTCATCAGCAAAAGATGCTGTTGGGTGTACAGGCACCTTACGAGTGCTCACGAAAGCATACCTATGATGCTTGATCCTTGGACAGCAGATGAAGCATTAAAACACTAGTAAAGATGACTGTATGACAAAAAAGTCTGCTTATTTAAAGCTTGTAATTTATAATAAAACTACATCAGTCTGCATGCATGGCTACAGTACAAAGTGCATTGGTCAAAGTTGTTGTGATTCTATGTTAGGTACAAACACTGCTGATGAGCAACTAATAAAGATCAACATGTCAGTGTGCTAACTTAACAGGAATATGCAACACATTTTCTATTGTTTACATTACATTTTCAATGTTAAAAAGTATACACCTTGTTTTGATATTGTATAGAAACTGAAGTAAAAGTGGTTTCCACAGCACTGATAAGTCAGTTATTTCTTTTACCCAGTTCCAGCGATTACCAAGAATTGACCAAGAGAAAGGATGAGAAATATCACAAATGATATTTAGCATGGAAGACCATGAAGGTATTACAGCAGGGGCAGCTATCTCTCTTTCTTATGAAGCAGAGAAAGCAAAATGGGAAACTAGGAAATGTTCACAGTTATAGAGTGCCAAAGTAACTCGACCGGTTTGCTTTTTATTTGAACTGTCTACCTGAAACGCTACTTTTTTTTTTTTTTTACACCACTGCTAAAGTCTTATTTTTGACCTTTCACTAGGATTTCTGCTTTATGTTGTGGGAGACAAGAACAACTTGTTTCTTTGAACTAGGCTAGGACTGGTCACCTCCGAGCTATAAAATGTGACTGGCTGCATGCCTTAAATTAGTGTGCACTGCTCCACTGTTTGATTATGTTGGGATATCACAGTGTATTCATCCATGCTGTACAGTAGAAAATGTATATACATGCTTCCATACGAGAGAAACTTTATATCCCCCCACAGGACAGCATTACCTGCACTATGCACAACCTGTTACCTTGCTGTGCTAGGCCGTGCACTGGAATAAACAGCTAGCTACTAGACATGTCAGATTCAGTTGTACAAGTCCTACTTACCTATAACAGTACACGTTCTAATTTCACACCACCTCAGTGGCATAAGGGTTCTGTGCCTGCACAAACACATACCAAAGCTCAGAATCCCCTCTTCTGACTCGTGACAGGGGAATGGTTAAGCCCCTCCCATCTGTGAAAGTCTTACCCAGTCACAGAAAGCAAATTACTCAGGCTTTTAAGTGCTAAATAGAACAAATTAAAAAGGACCAGAAGCAAGAACTGCATTAAGCCAACCAAACTGCAGCCATACACCACAACAAGGCTGTATACCATCAAACTCCATACAAAATAAGCAGGATGAGTGTTGTCACTGAGCAGTGTGAAACCCAAATATCTACTGCTACAGGTAAGTAGGACTTATGCAACCGTACTATGTATATCATTCAAACTGCCTCACTGGCACATGCGTAGATTCCCAATGCTTACCCTAAATGGGAGGAGGAAGGATAAGGATTCATGAGCCCCTGGACAACAGTCCTTGCAAAGCCTGCTCTGGAATTTGAAAAATAATGCAGTTTGCAGTGCTTTGTAAAGGTATGAACAGTGGACTAAGTTGCTGCCTCTAGAATTTTTGTAGCATCTAGTCCTTTTAGGCATGCCACCAAAGAGGATAAGGCTCTAGTGGAATGTGCCTTAATCTTGCCTGGAATAGATGATGGGAGTAAGAAAGAAATAACAGCAGAAGACAACCAATGAGCAATTGTTTACTTATAGACATGCTGACCTTTCACTGCTCCAGAACAGGAAATAAACAGCTGTTCAGCTTTTCTGAAGGCTTTATTTCTATCAAGGTAATACATGAGCTACCTGTGTACATCCAAGGTATGAAGAATCTTCTCCAATTTGCTTTTAGGTTTCAGAAAGGCACGAAAGGAGGATTAGTGTGCTGAAAGTACAATTCTGTACAGACATCATAACTTTTAGTTATGTATTTACCATAACTTTAGATGTATGGGATCCATCTCGCCTACATTCTCTACAGATGGGTTCGGAGCCGATCCTCGGCTCCGACTCGGCCGCTATACAATAGAACGCAGTCTCTTATTGGCTGAGTTACCTCGTATCCCAGGATGCACCACTACTGCTTCCCCAGATCTTGTTTGTCCGCACACATGCACACACACACAGACTGTTGTTATAACATTGCCAGGTGTTTCAAGAGAGGAAACAGTTGAATTCGGATCGTCCGGTCTCTTCTGGCCTACAAGGCAGGGGGAAGGAGGGTGGTTAGAATGAAGTAGATGGATCCCATACATCTAAAGTTATGGTAAGTACATAACTAAAAGATGTAATGTGATCCTATCTCGCCTACATTCTCTACAGATGGGACAGCGTCCCTAGCACCTAATTCCTGGGTGGCTCACTGGAAAACGGTCCGGAGAACCGTGGAACCGAAGGAAGTTCGACCCCTAGATGCCACATCCAATTTGTAGTGAGAAATAAAGGTGTGTAGAGAAGACCACGTAGCAGCCGCACAGATGTCATTAATAGAGAGCTTGGAATGAAAAGCTGACGAAGTGGCCATAGCCCTGGTAGAATGAGCTTTCACTGGAACTGTAAGCTCCTTATTTGAAATGCGATAAATATGACTGATACAGTCTCTGATCCACTTGCCAATAGTGACTTTCGTGACGGCTTTGCCCAATTTACTGTCCGAAAAGGACACAAACAGTTGATCTGATTTTCGTGCTTGGTGTGTCCTATCCAAATAGAAACGTAATTGTCTGTGCACGTCTAAGCTGTGAAAGGTATACTCAGCTCTGTTTGAATACTTAGGGAAAAAAAACGGTAATTCCAGTGATTGTTGCAAACAAAAGTTAGAACAAACCTTTGGTATAAAGGATGGGTTTGGCCTAAGAGTTACTCTATCCTTGTGAAATACCAGGTATGGTGGTTTGACACATAAGGCTTGAAGTTCTGAAACTCGCCTGGCTGATGTAATAGCAACTAGAAGGGCAGTCTTCCAAGAAAGAAACTTTAAGTCACAAGTTGCTGCCGGCTCAAAGGGAGGTGCGGTTAATGCACCTAACACTACGTTAAGGTCCCACGGAGGTGCAGGATGAGATATAGGGGGCCGTAGAAGCCAAGCTCCTTTAATAAAAGCTTTGCACAACTTGCTGCTCATTAAAGGTGGTTCTACGCTCTCGTGAAAATTGGAAATAGCCGCCAATTGAACTTTGATGGTAGACACCGAACAACCCTGGTTGAACAGGGAAGTTAAAAACTTCAGAACCTCTGACACCGAGGCTGTCATAGGGTCTAATCCTCGGAGTTGGGCCCAAATAGCAAACCTCTTCCATTTACTGCTATACATCTTTTTAGAAGAAGTCTTGTGGGCCGAGGACAAAATATGCATGACTTCAGGGTCGAAAGAATGGCTCCTAACTATGGTCGGAAGAGGAGTAGCCAAGCTGCTAGCTTCAATGAATGGAGGGACTGATGGAGCTGTCCTGAATGATGCATCAAGAGGTCCGGAACTTGGCCCAGGAACCAGGGGCCCTCCAATGCATATTTGTGAAGAAAGGGGAACCAGACTTGACGAGGCCAGTATTGGGCGATTAGAATCATTTTGCTTTCCAAGCGAATCGCCTTCTGAATCACCTTGGGGAGAAGAGGAACCGGTGGAAAGGCGCATAGCAGACCGGGGGGCCAAGCTTGGACCAGAGCATCCTTGGGGGTCTCCCCCGCAACTGGTGTGAGAGAGAAGAACTGTTGGCATTTTGCGTTGAGGGGAGCTGGGAAAAGATCGCAACATGGAGCTCCCCATCTCGTGAAAATCTGTGCTACCACTCTGTCGTTCAAGGACCATTCGTGAGGGGAGAGAATAGTCCTGCTCAGTCTGTCGGCTATCACATTGGATCTCCCCGGAATGTGTGTTGCCACTAGAAAATGTTTGGTAGCAATCGCCCAATCCCATACCTTCATGGCCTCTCTGCAAAGGGGGTAAGACCTGGTCCCTCCTTGCTTGTTCAAGTACCAGACTACCGACATGTTGTCGGACTGAATGGCAATCGAATGGGGAGGTGATCGTGCAGTGCTTGCAACGTTAAAAGCACCGCCCTCATTTCCAGCATATTGATGTGGAGAAGACTCTCGTCGGGGTGCCACGTGCCTTGGACCGACCTGTCCAGATAATGTCCCCCCCACCCTGTCTGGGAGGCATCCATAGTCAATGTGGCCGAGGGGGATGGGGGAACGAAGGGTCGCCCCTGATCCAGGTTGGAGGAAAGAAGCCACCAACGAAGATCCTGTTTGCACGTCTCTGTGATCAATATGTGGTGACTGAGGGGAAGGTCTTGATAAGACCACTGGACTGAGCCGCCACTGGAGTATCCTCATATGCAACCTTGCCAAGGGGACAAGAAGAATGGTGGCTGACATGGAACCCAACAGCTGCAGGACCATTCTCGCTGGAGCGCGACGTCTGAGGAGTAACGCCCGAACCTGAGACTGCAGTGTTACTATCCTTTCCACAGAAAGATAGACTCGCATCTGCCTCGAGTCTATTTCTGCACCAATAAACAGAATACGCTGTGATGGCAGCAATATGGATTTTGTCCAATTTAAGGTGATTCCTAAGGAGTTGCCTAGGGAGATAGTGGCTGCTAGAGTTTTTAAGAGTAGATGCCTGGAGGTGGCAGTTAGGAGCCAGTCGTCTAGGTATGGAAACACCTGGAATCCTAGACTTCTCAGGTGAGCAGTCACCACTGCCAAACATTTGGTGAACACCCTGGGGGGCTGTGGTGAGACCAAAGATCAGTGCATGGAACTGGAAATGACTGTCTCCTAGGCTGAAGCGCAAGTGTCTCCTTGACGCCTGATCTATCAGAATGTGATAATAGGCGTCTGAGATCTATGGAGCAATCCAAACACCCTTCTCCAAAAGCGGGAGAATGGATTGCAAGGTGACCATCCGGAATTTGGACTTTTTCACTGATCGGTTTAACCTGCTGAGATCCAAAATGGGCCTCAAGTCCCCGGTCTTTTTTGGTACCAAAAAGAATCTTGATTAAGTCCCTGATCCGGCCTGATCTGCGGGGACAGGTTGGATGAATCCTTTTTGAAGCAGCTTTGAAATTTCACTGGCTGCCATATCCCGTTGACTGGGTGGCGGGTCCGGGATTCTTTGGGATGGTGGGGGGGGTTGAGAGAAGGGAATGGTGTAACCTCCGGCAATGATTCGGAGCACCCATTGGTCCTGAGTGATACTTTCCCAGGCCTTTAGGTGCCTCGAAAAACGACCCCTGACTGGCTCAGGAGCTGCACAGTCGGGCACTCCTTCAGGGATGCTGGAAGGAGGAGGAGCCACGAAAGGACTCGCGGTCTCCAGTGTTGCGGGGGGCCTCCGCCGCCTCTGGGACGGCGTCTCCCTGAAAAATTTCCCCCTCCTCTGCCTCTAGAAGGGGAATCGTTCTGCTAGACGAGTAAGGCTTTTGAGACTTACGGAACCACATCTTCCCTCCTCTTCGAGCCTTGGGATAAGGTCTGAAGGGAGTGGAAAACCGGGCCCCTACGGCAGTTAAAGTCTTACCCTCCTGTTCGCAGTGAGTCAAAGTGTCCTTTACCTTGGGTCCAAACAGAGAGGACCCATCGAAGGGGGCATCGGCAAAGGAAGACTTAAAGGCCTCTGCAAAGTGACACAGGCATAGCCAGGCTTGTCTCCGTAGAGCAACACCTGTGCCCGCTGCTCTGCTCGCCCCTTCGGCTGCATACGAAATGAGCCTCATGGACGAGTTGGATAATGAGGACAGGGTAGCCAACTGGGAGTTAACCATCTGGGCTAACTGCTCAGGTAAGTTACCGGAGAGGGTATCCGAAAGCTCCTTGACGAGATCCCTCTGCAGTCTCGTGAAATGCGTCAAGTAGTTCAGACACCTTAATGTAAAGGTTGCTGAAGTAAGGGTGTGCTTCCCGTACCAATCCATGCTTCTAGACTCCTTATTAGGAGGATGGACGGACGTTGAAGCCTCTGCCACATCTTGCTGGGTGGCAGATGCCACCACCAAGGCATCTACAGCCACACCTTTGGAAAGAAAGTCCTTATCAGGGGGTTCTGAAAGGAATTTACTGGGGCGAGCTGGCACCGGTTCAACAGAGTCCGGGTGTTCCCACGCCCTTCGAGAGATCAAATCCAGAAGTTCATCGAAGGGCGGAGACACCCAGGAGGCGGAGGGCTGAGCCCCGAAGGCCTTGAGGAACACCGACTCCTCAGCAGAAGGGGGTTTGGACTGCCAGTTGCCTCGTTGCTTAAGGATCTCCAAGATGTCCGCAAAGGATACATCATCTGAGGACGACTTGGGGGACCCTTCCGCATCATCAAGGTCGGTATCCGAGGTGAGAGACTCATCAGGGGAGTCGACGTGCTTCCTCTTGCACTGTCTCTTCCTCGGAGGTTCCTCCGAAGATGCTTCGGAGGGACCTCCAGGAAGAAGGGAACCCCCGATGGGGGTAACCTCAGGCCCAAGGGCTCCGCTGTCGTGAGACAGGAGGATTACAAAGGAGCCAGTCTCCGTGCCAAGGGAAGGTGGTGGTGAGATGGTAGAAGTGGCCAGAGAGGATTTGGCCAAGGCACTCCTCATGGCCTTGAAGGCGGGACCCCCAGAGTCCTGGGATGGTTCAACCCCCAAGGCCACAACAGCAGTCGGAACTCCAGCCGCCGACGCACCGAGAGGGAGGCTCGGAACCAAAAGGATCGGTCCCGAAGCGTCCCCCCCAGGGCTGACAGAGGAGGTCCACGTACCGAACCCCGACCCGAAGGGTGGGGTTGGAGTTAGGGTCGGAACCGACCCGACAACCTCCACCGGATCCACCAACACCGACTCCAACGGCGCCGAAGCTGTTGGAGGAGGAACCAAGATAGCAGGATGGGAAACCAGCTGCGGAGCCGACTGGGCTGGAGCCGAGACCAACTTTTGAAAGACCGGAGACTGAAAAAGCCTTTGAAGCACCCTGTCTACATCCAAATCGGACATAATCGACGACCGAGAAGAGACCGACCGGGTCCGAGTTGACTTCTCCGCCTGCTCCGAAAGACTGGGGGACTGGCTCTGTATGGTTTCGAGAAGTATCGGCGCAGAGGGAGATTCCACTACCACTGTAATTTCCCTCGGAGCCGATGGGGACTTCGGCACCGAAGGGGTTGAGTCTGAGCGGGCAACCCTCATCGGCTCCGAAGGCAGTGGAGCCGATGGAGATGACTCACCTCTCGACTCCGAAGCCAGAGGAGTCGAGGCTGGAGACATAGAGGCAGACCGTTCCGCCCTCGGCTCCGAAGTCCGTGGAGCCGACGGAGAAGCCTGCCTTGACTTTTTTGCTGCCGGATCCGACGGGCTGGTCGGAAGCGAAGATGTTTTCTTCCTCGAAGGGGAAGAAGAAGAAGATAGGGCTTCCTCAAAGGAAGAGGTAATAAGCCCTTTCAAAATCAACTTATTTTTCCTCTCTTGGAGCACGCTTGAGGAAAAAGCGTGGCAAACGCTACAAGATTCCTGGAGGTGTTTCGGGCCCAAACAGTAAACACACAAGGAATGGTCGTCCGTAATGGACATTTTATAATTGCACTTTGAACATTTTTTGAACCCTGATGGTCTATGTTCCTTCGACATGGTTAAGACACTCTAAACTTCGAAGAGTACACAAAAAACTTACACAGACTACCAACTCTAACTAACAAAAGCGCAGGATAGGGCAAGGCCCCACTGACGCAACGGAATCCTTGCTACAAAAAATACAATTTTACCACAAAAATCGTAAATACACAATCACACAACAACAAGTAGCTGTTAAAACAGCTTTTGGGTCAGTTTTTGCAGAAAATTTGACAAAAAATTATGTCACTAAGAGGTACTTAGCTCAGCCAAGTCTGAGACCAAGTCTATGCTTCAGAAGCGGCAAACGAGATCTGGGGAAGCAGTAGTGGTGCATCCTGGGATATGAGGTAACTCAGCTAATAAGAGACTGCGTTCTATTGTATAGTGGCCGAGTCGGAGCCGAGGATCGGCTCCGAACCCATCTGTAGAGAATGTAGGCGAGATAGGATCACATTACATCAAAAGATATCTGAAAGATCACTGCTGCAGTAGTCTTGGTTATATGGGTTATACCTTGCCAAAGATATAACAGCCAGCCACCTTCAAAGCTTCAGAAACCTTGCCTGCACGAAAACTGTCAGGTAGCTCAAGCTGAGCTTAAAAGACAAGTTTGGGCACCAAACCTTTCAAAGATTTCATGCCAACAGAGAGAGGGAGGCTGAGCTCTGACAGGACAATGCTAGGAAGAAGAAAAAATAAACAACACACTAGAAATAAAGGGACGGATGGAGCAAGCGACTATTGCAGCAGTGATTATTCCAGCATCCACTGTTATGGTAAGTTTACTTCCACAACCATACTATGTTCATCTTACTGATCACTGCAGTAATACCTTTATCTATATGGGTGGATTGCCCTAGTTTATGTTTGGGAGGTGGAAAGAAAGCAGTACAGGAGGTCCTGAAGAATGGTCCTTGCAAAGCCTGATCTAGACCTAGAGAAGGAAACAAGCTTATAGCACTTTGTAAAAGTATGTACAGAGGTCCAAGTTGCAGTTTCTAGAATTCTTGTAGAATCCATCCCTCTTCAAAAAGACATACATGAAGCCAACACTACCTGAAATGTTTTTTTGTGGTGAGTATAACAAAAATTAACAGCCTTACACAACCATTTGGAAATCGCCTGTTTTTGACACAGGTTCTCCCTTCCTGCTTTCACAAGAAATGAACAACTGATCCACAACGTATGAAAAGATTTAGTTCTATAAAGATAGCACCAGAATTGGCTGTGGACATCCAAGGTATGGAATATCCTCTCTCCCTCATTTTTGGGCTCAGAAAAGAAAAAGTACAGTTGTGTACGCTTACCATAAATGTAGATGTTCGAGTGTACTATTGCAGTCATTACACTTGGGTTATCCTGCTGGTAGGCTACCCTCGGTCGGCCTGAATTCCAAAGTTTAGGTCCGGCGTCGGTTGCTGTCACCTCTTCCCTGACGTCAGTGCGCCAGGGGTATAAACGATGCAGCCGACACCATTTTCTTCAGTTTTTCTTGCCCCAAATGTCAGGTGCCCCCAAAAGGGTAGGCTAAAAATATACCAATAAAACATGCATGCACCAAAATATATAACACCTTCATCTACAAGCAAATACACCACATAGGTTGTATAGATTAGAGAAGTGCAGATAAGTTGCAGCAGAGATATGGGGGATGGTGGGTGAGTAACCTGGACTGCAACAGTGAATACACTCTAACATCTACATTTATGGAAAGTGTACACAACTGTACTATGTTCTTCGTGTTTCACTGTTGCAGTCATCAGATTTGGGTTGATTCCCAAAGCTGAGGAAGGGTGGTGGCAGTCAAGAAGTATTAGGGCTGGCTAGCAGCCCTTGTAAGATTGCTGTAGCAAATCCAGCTCTGGATTTAGAAAAAAGATAAGTAATAATGCTTGGTGAGGGTGTGTACTGAACTGCAGGTTGCAGCTTCCAGGATGTCCCTGGTAGGGACTCCCCTGAGAAATACTGTAGAGGTTGAGGTAGCCCTAGTGGAATGGGTTCTGATCCCCTGTGGGGTAGGTTTTCCACAGTGTTTGTAGTAGAAATGGATGCAGTGTGCTATCCATTTGGAGATAGTTTGCTTTGAAATGGCCTTGCCCTCTGCCCCTGCAGCAAAGCTGACTAGCAGCTGGTCAGACTTTCTGAAAGGTTTAGTCCTGTCAAGGTAGAACCTAAGCTGTTTGTGAACGTCCAAGGAGTGCAGGATCCTTTCCCCTTTATTCTGAAGATTAGGAAAAAAGGTAGGTAAAATGGATGGATTGGTTTAAGGCCACACTGGATACCACCTTGGGCATAAATGATGGGTTAGTCCTGAGGGAAACCCTGTTCGCATGGAAGATAATGAAGGGTTCCACAGCCATAAGGACCTGTAACTCAGACACTCTTCTAGCTGAAGTGATGGCTAGAAGTAAAGCTGTTTTCAAAGAGAGGAATTTTAACTCTGCTGTAGGAGCAGGTTCAAAAGGGGGAAGCGTGAGCTTCTCTAGTACAAAGTTAAGGTCCCAGGCAGGAGTGGGAGCTCTCCTCAGGGGTCTTAAATTGTTAGCTCCTCTCAGGAACTGTTTGACCAGAGGGTGAGAAAAGAGGGGTGGGTTCAGTACTGTAATGAGCTGAGATGGCAGAGAAATGAATCTTAATTGATGAGAAGGATAGGCTTTTGTGGAGCAGCTCTGCCAGATAATCTAGGATTTGAGGTAAGGAGGGCACAGCTGTGTCCCCCCTGAGACCGGCTCCAACAGCAGTATCTTTTCCACTTTTCAGAATAGGATTTCCTAGTACTATTTCTCCTGGCCTCAAGGATGACATCCAGCACCTGTTTGCTGAGGGTTGCTGGTGATGTATTCAGGGAATAAGCCAGGCTGCTACGTTCAGGGTTTTCAGCTGAGAATGCAAAATCTGGCCCTCCTGCTGGGACAGCAGAGAGGGGGTCTGATGCAGGTGCCAGGGTGGCACTGTTGTCAGACTGCATAAAAGTGGGTACCAGTGCTGGCGTGGCCAGTCTGGTGCAATAAGGATTGTCCTCGGCCTGTCCTGTTTGATCTTGAGAAGTACTTTCAAAAGGAAGGGCAGAGGGGGAAAGGCATAGATTGAGAGGTTTTCCCATGTAAAGAATAGGGCATTCACTTTCCATGCTTGGTTGTGGGGAGTTCTGGTGCAAAATGTGCTCAATTAATGGTTTAGAAGGGAAGCAAAGAGGTCCACCTCTGGTGTCCTCCACCTGTGGATAAGAAGTTTGAATGAGTTGGGCTCCAGTTTCTACTTGTGTGGGTCTATTAGATTTCTGCTTAAGTCGTCTGCCAGTGACTTTTGTTTGCCTGGAAGGAATTGAGCTTGCAGGTGCACTTGGTTGCACAAGGCTGTGTTCCACAGAGCCATGGCTAACCTGCAGAGTGGGTAAGAATGAGTTCCTCCCTGCTTGTTTATGTACCACATAACTGTGGTGTTGTCTGTCTTTATCAAGAGATGTCCTGGAAAAATAAAGTATGTGAAGGCTGTCAGAGAGCATTTTGTATAGCTAACATTTATTTTTGACTGATATGCAGGCGCATTTGTCATGGGCTCCATTTGCCTTGAATGCATTTGCCTGCCACGCGAGTCCCCCATGCATTGTCTGATGCATCTGTCGTCAGGGTTTGGACAGTGGGGGGTTGAATGAAAGGGAGTCCCTTGTTGTGGTTGCAGGCCTCTGCCCACCAAAGGAACTCTGTCCTTAGGCAAGGAATGATAGGAATCACTGTTTCCAGGTCCTGAGAATGTTGACACCAGAGAATTTTTAAGTACCATTACAGTTTCCTGAATTAGGGGAATGCATGAGGCCATGAACCCTAGGACTTGCAGTATTGGCCTTGCAGATAGCTGGGTTTGAGTGGCCAGTAGCCAGTAGTTTGAAGTAATTTGTCAAATAAACCTGCTTTTCTGGAGTGAGGAATGCCATCTGGGAAGTTGTGTTCAAGCTTGATCCCAGGAATACAATATTTTGGCTGGGTACCAGATTTCTTTTCGATTATGGTATACCCCAGAAAAGTTAGGAGTCTCTTTACAAATGCCAGGTGCTGCAAGTAGCAATTCCTGACTGTCCGCCTGAATCAGGCAACTGTCCAAGTATGGGTAAATTTGAATGTTTCTCTGCCTGCTTTATGCAATGGCTGGAGCCAGGCACTTTGTGAATACCCTGGGGGCAGTAGATAAGCCAAAGGGAAGTGCAGAGAACTGATAGTCCATAGCTGCCCTGAAACAAAGTTATTTCCTGCATGGTTCGCTTATGGGAATGTGTAGATAAGCTTCTTTTAAGTCTAGGGTGACCAGCCAGCAGTCCTTGGCTAACACAGGAAGCAGCTTTTGGGAGACTAAGCATTTTGAACTTTGGTACCACCAGGAAGGTGTTGAGAATTGACAGATCCAGAATAGGGCACCAAGAGTTTTCTTTTCTAGGCACCAGAAACAGTCTGGAGTAGAAACCATGTCCCCTTTGCTCTGCTGGAACAGGTCGAATAGCCCTGATACTGAGAAGAGAAAGTACTTGCTTTTGGGCCTCTGCCCGCCGGTTTGGAGGAAGGTCTGGCAATCCGTTTGGGGTTGGCAGTGAGTGGAAGTAGAATCTGTATCCCTGGGTTACAACGTTTAAGACCAAACGGTCCTGGGTAATGTATTCCTAGTTTTTTTGCATGCAGGGCAAGTTTTCCTCCTAGGGTGCAAGTACTTGGGCATGGCTGGGAATGATGGAGGACAAGTCATTGTGAACTTTTTCCATAAGAGGGTGGTTTACCACTCCCTGTTTTTGAGGTGGGAGCACTCCATTGTTGAGATCTGTGCATACCATGAGACTGTAGTCTTTGTGGTCTGTTGCCCCTGGATTTGGATTGAAAAGGCCTGAGAGGGACTAGAAAGGACCAGTTTTTTGAAGGCCAATGCTTACAGGTACAGCCACCTAGATTCATTAAGAAATATTTAACAGTTTGCATAGATTTAGCTTTTTCCTCCATCTTTTTAAGAATTTCTTCTGCTTTTGTGCCAAACAAACATTCTTGGTTTAAAGGAGCATCTAGTAATTTTGCTTTGACATGGTCTGGCAAGATTTGTTCCTTCAGCCAAGCATGGCTTCTCAGAACAGACCCAGTGAAAACAGCCCTGCAAGATGCGCCTAAGGCATCAAAACCACACTGCAAAGTACGTTTACTAATTTGGTTTGCAGAATGTATTAACTATTGTAAATCTCTATTTTCTGCACAATCAGAAATCAACAACATTTTTTTGTTTAATTTGTTCCATAATATGCTACTGGTACTTCAACATGTGAAGCTGGCAATTTAAAGCCCTGATGGCAAGAGTTGCAGAGGTATATACCTTCTTACCCCATCTGTCTAAAGGCCTAGATTTCCTGTCCGAAGGTGTAGGGTTTTTGGCTGTAGTAGCCTTAACACCTTTAAGTCCCTAGGAAATGGTCTCTGGATCCGCAGTAGGATTTTTAAAAAGAAATTTGTGAGAGTCAGGTACTCTGTAGTACCTGTCAGGCTTTCTAGGAGCTGGAGGTAAAGTATCAGGGGTAAGACTAGATTCCATGAAGACATCATCTACAATATCCAGAACAGGGGGTACAGCTAGAGGACTGTGCTGAGGCAAGTCTAAAACTTCCCAGAGTCTCTTTTTGGACGGAGGGTATGCAAGGTTTCACCGAAAGTAAAATCCTCTGGAAGGGAGACAGAGGGAATGGAATCCTCAGCATCTGAATCCTCATAGGTGGATAAGGGGATATCCTGGTAATCAAAGGGGTCAGAGTCATATATATATATATATATATATATATATATATATATATATATATATATATCTTTCACCGAATCCCAATTTGGTGAGCATACTTGCACGAAAGCGCTGTTCACCGAAGCAGCACTTTCGCATAAGTATACTTGTTGTTCTGGTCGTACTATGGTGCGGTAAGGGAAAATTCCCTTTTCCCCACTGTAGTAGTGACCTCGGAGTGAGAATATTAAAGTAGGGGGTGCAGGGGGGCTTGCCCCCCCTACATTCAAGTATGTTTTGTGATTTTTTTTTTTTTAACATACTTTAACTGAAGCGCTTTTTCAATGAAAGCGCTTTCGTTAAAGTGTGCTAGGGCATTTATAAGCCTAGCCCAGAGTTTTTGTGGCTTACGCCACCCCTTTCTATTGAAGGATATTATGCCCATTATTTTGCTGTGCCTCTGTCAAGCAGTGACACTGATGTAATCCCTGGGGTATACCTGCGATCTCCCATCCATTGGTCAAGATTTCTCTTGAACAAAGCCAGCGAGGTGCTCTGCCTCACATGTACCGGTATTTTGTTCCACAGCATAGGGAGTCTCTGGGTAATGAATCTGTCCCTCCAGCACGTCCTATTTATGACCGTGTCAAGGTTTAAGTCTCGTGCTCTTGTGGATCTGATGGATTTAGATTTTTTGAGGTGAAGCATGTTCATTAATTCCGGGTTGGACATGGCCTTGTATGTCAGGCACAGGTCACCTCTGAGCAGGCGGTAAGCGACTGAGTAGAGCTGGAGCTCCTTCAGTCGGGCAGCATATGACATATTTTTGAGACCCTTTATACTTTTGGTGAGGAACTTTTGGGGCCTTTCCAATTGCTGTAGGTGTCGGGTCAGATACATTCCAAATGGGGCGTTGTACTCAATCATCGGTCTGATGAGTGATGAGTACAGGGGAATGATGACCTCCCTTGACCTAGATGTGAAACCCTTCATGATCAGGTGGGCAATGTAGAAGGTCTTCCTAACAACTTTGGCAACGTGGGTGTCAAATGAGAGGTTGCTATCAACCTGGGTTCCAAGATCCCTGATAACCTCTTCAGTGCTTAGTGGATTGCCACCTATATGGTAGCTAGGGGTAACCTTGTTTTTCCCAAAGGGTATGACTATGCATTTTTTAGCGTTTAACTTTAGGCCATGGCTTTGGCACCAGTTATCTGTTTCTATGAGACCCTTCTGAAGGATATCTGTGTCTGATGTGTTTTCAACTATGGCGCCCAGTTTGTAGTCATCTGCAAACTTTGTCAGCCATAATCCTCCTGTGCTTGCCTGTACTTCTGAAAAGTAGATGCCGAACAAGAGTGGACCCAGGACCGAGCCCTGTGGGACACCGCTTGTGACAGGCTTGGAATCTGACATGGCGCCAGCAGCTCTAACCCTGTGGGTTCTGTCACTTAGCCAGTTTGCAACCCATCTTGTGACGTATGGGTTCACATTTAAACTGGTGAGTTTTTCTATGATGCCTGAGTGGGGTATCGTGTCAAAGGTCTTTGCCAGGTCAAGGTAGGCTGTGTGGACTGCCTTGCCCTCATCAATGGCCTTGGTGACTGTTTCGAAAAAGTCAACCAAGTTTAAAAGGCACGATCTGCCCCTTGACAAAGCCAAATTGGGTTTGATCCAATGTCTGCAGGTCCCCTATGTCTTTATTTATGAGTTCCATAATGATCCTCTCCATAGCTTTGCAGACCAGGCTTGTCAAGCTGATGGGACGGTAGTTTCCAGGGTCGGTGGAGGCACCGCCTTTGTGTAATAGGACCACAGTAGCTGTATGCCATTCCTTGGGTACGTATCCTGAGGTGAGGCTAAGATTAAACAGCTGCCCTAACTGCGGGTTTAATTCCTCAATGAGCTCGTGGAGCACACAACCGGGGACACCATCTGGTCCCATGGATGCTGTGTTTTTTGCCTTGGAGAGAGCTGTTCTTACTTGAGCATTTGAGATGTTTGGGAGGATACAATCCTCTGGTATAGATATTTCTCCTTTTGGGATTTGCACTGAACCTGTCAGCCAGTATGTTGGCAATGTCTGTAGGTTCAGTGAACTTTACATCATTTTGAACCAGTTCTGAACATATCTGGGAGTTTCCTCCCAGGTTTCTAACATAGCTTAAAAAGGCCTTGTGGTTGCCTTTTGTGTCCGTGGCAATTTTTCTTTCAAAATTTGCTTTGGAGGATTTTATGAGAGATCTTAGTTTTTTACTTACGATGATCAAGGGTGTCTTCCCTTTTGAGGATTTTGCTCTATCTTGTAGTAGCTTTCTCCTTTTATTGTAGAGCTTGTTTATGGCTGGGGTCCACCAGACTGGACGCCTGCCTTTGGTACAAAGAGTCTTTGTTTTGTTTGGGATTGCCTGATCCATGCAGTCCTGGAGGTGCTGGTAGAAGGCATTTGTAAGTGATTCAGCGGCTTTAGTGATGGTTTCCGCTGGCTCAGGGGCCTTGAAAGAGACCACACCAGTCCTAAGAAGTGTGAAGTCGGCTTTAGAGAAGTTCTTCACTGTGGTCTTTTTTATCTGGGGTGGGGGCGGGATGTGGACTTCCGATTAGTTTATGATCTGATCTCACCAATGAAGGGTATACCTCCGGTGTTGAACATTGTGACCCCATGTTTGTGATGATGAGATCCAGTATGTTTTCCCCTCTTGTGGGCATGGTGACTAGTTGTTCCATGGCATTAGAGTTTATGAACTCTAGGAACCTTTGGGCTAGCGTGTTGGGGCTTGAGTAGTGATCCCAGTCTATGTTTGGATAGTTAAAAGCACCTAGTATGATGGTGTTTGGGGTTACATTTATCCCCTCCAGAGTTTTCAGGAATGCTGTGTGAGGATCCTGAGTTTGAGAGAGTGGCCTGTAACATGCTACAAATTGTAGAGCAGTCTTGCCTATGGTTAATTGCACCTGGATGGTCTCCGTTGCATCGTGCGTTGCCACCAACCTGGAGGTGAGGGTATCTTTGATGAATATGGACACCCACCTCCTCCTTTCTTGGTGTTGTCTGGATTTTGTGGCCGGAACGCATGAAATGAGGTAAAACCTGATAGTGCCGGGGTGCTCTCAGGAGCCTTGAACCAGGTTTCAGTCACAGCACAGACATCGATGTTCTCCATACTGAGAAGGGCTTCGAGTGCGTGCATCTTGAGGTTGAGACTTCTGGCATTGAGCAGCATTACCCTTAGTTTTTTTCCTTTGTTTTGTTCTAGGGTGGTAGGTTTAGAATTTGAGCCTGGCCTAAAAAAGGCACTATGGGGGTGGCAAGAGCCTTTGCCAATATCCGGAAGCCCAGGGTGACAGGTGCAAGCCGTCCCTTCGGAAACAACGTGGCTTGTCCAGCATGTCATCCCAGGCAGACAGACATTGGATCCCCTTTGAATGACACCAGTGATTAAGCCAATTATTAAAGCTGATCATCTTTTCTCTGTACTGTGGCATCATTCTTGGTGAAGGTAGGATACTGCTCAAGGTCAGGGTCATACCTGCCTGGGCTACATAATCAGAGAGCTCCTCTATGTCCCTTTCATGTAGTCCAGGGAGGTGCGTCTCAGGTCGTTCACACCAGCATGGACAATGACTGAGTCATACTTGTACTTGCTGTCGGTGACCTGAGTGCTTGCTATGTGGCGGATTCTAGCGCCCGACAGGCAGCTTACTGTGACCTTCTCCTTGCTCAATCTGGTGAGTGGGACGTCAGTGTGTCTGACTGTGGAGTCACCTATGACAAGAGTATCTGGCATTGTGTTTGGCCTTAAGGGCTGTGACTGTTTGGCACACTGACTTTGTGGTCTATGTGTTGCATGTGTCTTGGTCTGTGGTGGTAGTTGTTTGGGTGTCTGCTTTGGTGGCCTCTGCTGTTTTGGTAGATTTTTGGTCAGATGAGTACGAGGGTCCTGGTTATCAGCCAGGCAACAACTAGAAAATCTTTCCCATTTGCCAATATAGGATTTCGTTATTGCAAGCTTTCTTGAATCAAAATTAAATCAACTAAAAAGTTAGCTGAAGTGACTTGGATGCATCAAACTCCCTCTGTCTTGGGAATAGGTCCAGTCTGTGAGGAAGCAGTCAGTGGTGGATTTAGGCTTTGGCGCAGGGGCGCACGCCTCCCCCTTTTTAAACTCATTGTACAGCTTGGCTAGGACATCGGAAAGCATACATAAAGTAGCTTTTAAATATTAAAAAAAAAAAAAAAGTACGTGCATATTTAGTGTTGGCTCCTTTAAGGAGGATACCAGCCACGCGGAAGTGAGCTCATGGTATGTCCAGCTGGCTGCGAGTGGGAAATGTGCAGTAATGAGTGAGCGAGTGGAAGAAAACGACAGTCGCAAATCATTTAATGGATTATCGCTGCGAGCGGGAAATGTAGTTGGTAGTTGGACTTGATCAGGTAAGAGTGTGTGTGGATTATCGCTGCAAGTATTACACTTTGTGTGTTTGTGTGTGTGTGTTGCTAGGCACAGGTGTTCACTGAACTGTTAACCTTCTACTTATTAATAACAGAACTCACAGAGAGAAACTCTTAAGTACTAACAGAAAAAAAAGTAGAGAAAAAAGGTGTGGAGAAGGCATATATAGTCCAGGCATGATGTCAAGAAGCCATGCCATCTTACCATTGTTGTCCCCATTACAGTGGCATCAGAATGAATCCTGTCTTGGCAAAACAAGTGTGACATATTTTATTTATTTATTTTATTTTACATTTGATAACCAGGAAAGTCCGTCTGGACTGGCAGTCCTTTTTCAGCAGAGGCCCGGGGAGAAAAGCCTGTATTACTCAGCCAGTAGGAGGAAGTAAATCTGTTGTATAATTCATACTAAAGTATCAATGGGTTACAATGATCATGCCTGCTGAAACATTTAGTCCAACAGCACCAGTCTACTTTTTCAATATATTTTTCATGACCAATATAAGGGTAGGTTGTCTTTTTTTTTTTTTTTTTTTATATTCTAACTAGCTACTTCACCTGAAATACTATGCATTTTTGTGTCATTTACAGCGAAGTTAAGTTGTCAGTAGC
Organism: Protopterus annectens; assembly: GCF_019279795.1. Classification (NCBI taxonomy): domain Eukaryota; kingdom Metazoa; phylum Chordata; order Ceratodontiformes; family Protopteridae; genus Protopterus; species Protopterus annectens. The sequence continues at coordinate 1,016,837,789 of NC_056730.1, forward strand.
TAGCCAGTTCAGTGGTGCAGAGGGATAAAGCTTTGACTGTGAATCAGATGTCTTGAGATCAGTCAACTGGGTGATGAGGAAATCAGCTGGTGTGGGATTCATTAGCAAATTCCATCTCATCCATGCATGGCTAACACCCATTAGAAGTAAGTACTGCATCATGAAATAAACAAGGGCCAGGGCATACTCACCCACCAAGGTATGCTATTTTGGAAAGCAGTCATCATTTAGCTCATGTGCAGAAACAAGACTGAATCATTGGAATGAAGCTGTAGGATACTACACGTCAAGCTGCTAATCATGTCAACAGGGACAGGTAAAACCTTGGAAGATTGTTTGACTTTTGGGGAAACAGTGAGTCAGCTGGATAATGGGGGAGGGGGGTGAATAATCAAGTAGTGGGAAGGCAACACAACAGGAAAAAGTTATCCGTTCAAAAGTAACTTCTGAATTTGTGTGAACATGAGGATATTCACATAAATGGCAGACTGAGCAGCTGGTGGCAACTTGTTCTGATACTCTCACACTCAAACACACACACACACACACACACACACACACACACACACACACACACACACACACACATTCTATAGTTTCTCAAAAAAAGATACAGAAAAAACTACTTGACTATCCTAAACAATTATATTTAGCTTTACTTTATTCAAGGTTATCAAGAAATGCAGTTAGAAAAGCTTTTCTGGAGAAATTTTGGACTTCCACTCAGTGGATAATCAGTTGCTCCCCATGTGTCTCCTTGATAGCTGGGTCTAATAATGCCCACTTTGCTACAATTAGAAGATAAAGGTATTTGAGGCTGGTATACTGCTGCAGAGTGATTCATTTCACCTACTGTATTTTTCTTCCTGATCCTGGAAACAATACAGGACATGCATTGGGCTTCAATTCTGAACTCTCTCTCACTTCTGAAAGAGGCCGACATCAGCAGGATTCCCCACCCACCCTCCGGCAATATTAGGTTCATAGGTTCATACTAGACTATCTGCCCTAGGGCATTTATAAGCCTAGCCAGAATGTGTTTGGCTTTCGCCACCCATTTTAAATTTATTTTGCTATGCCCTTTTTCGAGGTTAGTATACTGTGCCTCTGTCTAACAGTGACACAGAAGTGATACCCGGGGTAAACCTACGATCTCCCATCCACTCATCAAGATTCCTCTTTAAGAGAGTCAATGAGGGACTCTGCCTAACCTGGACTGGGATTTTATTCCAGAGTGAAGGGAGCCTCTGGGTTATGAATCTGTCCCTCCAGCATGTCCTATTTATTTCAGTGCTGAGGTTCAAGTCTCTCGAGCGCGTAGCTCGATGGGATTTGGATTTTCTGAGGTGCAGCATGTCCATTAATTCCGGGTTGGACATGGCTTTATACGTCAGGCACTGTATACACACGATAAACTTGTAAAATCCACAAAAAGAACAAAGGTGAAGAGCAGGAACACGATGAGAGATAGCTTAAAATAAATACGTCAGGCACAGATCGCCTCTGAACAGGCGGTATGCCACTGAGTAGAGCTGGAGTTTCTTTAACCGGGCAGCATATGGCATCTGTTTGAACCCTTTGATCCTCTTGGTGAGGTACTTTTGGGGTCTTTCCAGTTGCTGCAGGTGTCTGGTAAGATGCATCCCAAAAGGGGCATTGTACTCAATTATGGGCCTGATGAGGGATGAGTAAAGAGACACAATGACCTCCCCTGATCTAGATGTGAATCCCTTCATGATTAGGTGGGCTATATAAAATGTTTTTCTAACCACTTTGGCCACGTGGTTGTCAAATGAGAGATTGCTATCAACTTGGGTCCCCAGGCCCCTAATTACTTCTTCTGTACTTAATGGATTACAACCTATGTGGTAATTTGTGGGCACTTTGTTTTTGCCAAAGGGGATGACTATACACTTTTTGACATTTAGCTTGAGGCCATGGCTCTGGCACCAGTTGTCTGTTTCTATGAGGCCCTTTTGGAGGATGCTCGTGTCGGCTGGAGAGTCGATTATGGTGCCCAGTTTGCAATCATCTGCGAACTTGGTCAGCCACAGTCCTTCTGTGTTGGCCTGTACCTCTGAGAAATATATACCGAACAAGAGAGGTCCCAGGACTGAGCCTTGTGGGACACCACTTGTAACTGGTTTGGAGTCTGACATGGCTCCAGCAATTCTAACCACGTGGGTTCTGTCCTTGAGCCAGTTTGCAATCCATCTAGTGACATAGGGGTTTATATTTAAGCTGGTGAGGTTATCTATAATGCCCAAGTGGGGTATTGTATCGAAGGCTTTTGCGAGGTCCGGTTAGGCTGTGTGGACCACCTTCCCCACGTCAATGGCCTTAGTGACTGTTTCAAAGAAATCAACCAGGTTTAAGAGGCAGGATCTGCCCTTAAAGCTGAACTGGGTCGGATCCAGTGTCTGTAGGTCCCCAATATCTTTATTTATGAGGTCCATGATGATCCTTTTCCATAGCTTTGCAGACCAAGCTAGTCAGGCTTATGGGGCGAGAGTTTCCAGGATCTGTTGAGGCACCACCTTTATGGAGAGGGACCACTGCTGCTGTATGCCACTCTTTGGGCACATATCCTGTAGTAGGGCTGAGACTGAACAGTAGTTTTATGTTTGGGTTTAGATCTTCTTGGAGTTCATGTAGGACGCAGCCCGGGACACCGTCTGGTCCCACTGATGCTGTGTTTTTTGCTTTGGAGAGGGCGGCTCTTATCTGAGATGTCAGGGGGGGCAGCACTCTGCTGGGATAGATATTTGCCCTTTTGGTGAGGAGGGGGGAGGGGAGTTTGCGCTGAACCTGTCAGCTAGGATGTCGGCAATGTCTGTGGGTTCAGTGTATTTTTTGTCATTTTGGACTAATTCTGAGCATATCTGGGAATTACCACCCAGGTTCCTAACATAACTAAAGAAAGCCTTGTAATTATCCTTAGTGTCCTGTGCAATTTTTCTCTCGAAGCTGGCCTTAGACAATTTTATGAGTGCCCGTAGCTTTTTGCTAATACTGATCAGTGATGCCTTCCCTTTTTGAGATTTTGCTCCATCATTTAGTAGCTTCCTCCTTCTATTGTATAGTTTTTGTATAGTTTGTTTATGGCTGGGGGATTGGGTCTTGGTTTTATTTGGGATCGCATGATCCATGCATTCCTGAAGGTGCTCATAGAATGCGTTTATAAAGGATTCTGCAGTCTGGGCCTTATTTTCCACAGGCCCGGGGGCTTTGAAGGATTCCACCTCGGTTTTGAGGAGTGTGAAATTTGCTTTAGAGAAGTTTTTCACTGTGGTTTTCTGGGCAGGGGGTGGGGTTGGGATGTGAATATCCAGTGAGATTAGTTTATGGTCTGATCTTACCAGTGAGGGATACACTTCTGGTCTGGAGCATAGAGTCCCCATGTTGGTGATGATCAGGTCCAGTATGTTTTCCCCTCTTGAGCGGGAGTGGTAACAAGTTGTTCCATAGCATTTGAGTTTATAAATTCTAAGAACCTTTGGGCTAGGGTGTTGGAGCTAGAGTAATGCTCCCAGTCTATGTTTGGGTAGTTGAAGTCGCCCAATATAATGGTGTTTGGAGAGACCTTCATATTTTCCAGTGTTCTCAGAAAGGCCGAGTGGGGTTCCTGGGTTTAGGAGGGTGGTCTGTAGCAGGCTATAAACTGGAAGGCAGCTTTACCCACTGTTAGTTGCACATGGATAGTTTCGGATGCTTCGTGCTTTGCCACCAACCTGGAGGTGTGGGTATCTTTGATGAATATCGATACTCCCCCTCCTTTTGTGGTTTGGTCCAAGTTTTGGGGCCGAAAAGCATGGTATGAGGTATAACCTGGTAGTGCTGGGTTGCTCTCGGGAGCCCTGAACCAGGTTTCTGTTACTGCACAGATATAGATGTTCACCATGTTAAGGAGAGTTTTGAGTGCGTGCATCTTGAGGTTTAGACTTCTGGCGTTGAGTAGCATTACTCTTAGCTTCTTATCCCTTGTGATACCTATGGAGGTGGGTTTGTCTTTTGAGCCTTGCCTAAAAAAGGCACTATGGGGGTAGCAAGAGCCTTTGCCAATATCCAAAAGCCCAGGGGTGACAGGTGCAAGCCGTCCCTAGCGAAGCATCGTGCCTTGTCGAGCATATCATCCCAAGCTGACATGCATTGGATCCCCTTTGAATGACACCAGTACTTAAGCCAATTGTTGAAATTGATCATCTTGTCTTCATATTGTGGCATCATTCTTGGTGAGGGTAAGATGCTACTCAAAGGTCAGGGTCATACCGGCCTGGGCTACATGCTCAGAGAGCTCCTTTATGTCTCTTTTCATGTAGTCCAGGGAGGTACGTCTCAGGTCATTCACACCAGCATGGACAATGACGGAGTCATATTTGTACTTGCCTTGGAGTGACCTGAGTGCTTGTATTATGTGGCGGATCCTAGCACCCGACAGGCTGCTCACCGTGACCCTCTCCTTGTTCAGCCTGGTGAGTGGGACGTCAATGTGCCTGACGATAGAGTCACCTATTACAAGTGTATCAGGTGTGTTGTTTAGTCTTAAGGGCTGTGACTGTTTGGCACACTGGCTTTGTGAGATATGTGTTGCACGTGTTTTGTTTTGGGGTAGCGGTTGCTTGGGTGTCTGCTTTGGAGGTCTCTGCTGCTTAGGCAGATCTTTATTTAGAGCCTCCGAGCATGTTTTTGTGTGATTATGTGTTTGGTTTGCTGTTGTGGTAGGTCTATGTGAGACTGGAATTGTACTGAGTGTGGTTTCCTTCTCCTCCTGACTGGTTATGTCAGTACTGAGTTGAGAGAGCTTAGCCTCCAGTTTGGCTATATGGTTGCATCTCTCACATGTGCTGGAATTTGTTGGGAGGAGGAGAGGGTTGTCTGTGTACATGAGGCAGTTGTAACATTGCCTCAAGATTCCCAGATTCACCAGCTGGACCGGAGAGGAGATTGACAACTGACCTTTGGACATGCAAGAATAATATTGGGAATTCCTTAATAATTGAAAACAAGGGCCAGTGGGGAGTGAGGGTGTAGTGCTTTTAATTTTTAGTGCTGACTTATATAATTGCTTTAGCGAGCAAGTGCCATGTAACTTAAGTGCAATGTGTTACAGGTAACTTAAATGCAAAAACGACAAACAGTAACTTTCTTTCAAGTGAAACAAGGAAATAAGTACAGTAAGCAATGCAGATATCACTAGTGATCCACAGAAGCGCTGAGAAGCCGCGTATTAGGTGGAATTAACATTCCAGGGAAATAACAAGCAAACAAACAACAAGCATATAAACAAAGCTAGATTCAGCAGGCCTGGATCTAGTTAGTCTATGCTACAGCAAACAAGGTGTACCAATTTCAGTAAGATACAGTTCAAATATTCAGGCACTATAAACCTTTAACCAGAAATTCCCAGCTCAGAAAGGCAGAGTCCAGCCTCTTCTCCCACAAGAGTGCAGTCCACGAACCTTCTTAATGTAAAATAACTGGCCTGAAGCCCAAGTGCTTAAACCAGAACTAATACACTTTAAGAATAACAGACACTGGGCTCTCAGTCAGCAGTTCCCAACTTAGAAGGATGAAAGCTACCTGTCCTGCCACCACAGTGCATGCCACAAACCTTCCTAATGTAAAACAACTGGTCTGAAGCCCAAGTGCTTAATCCAAAAGACTTAGAATGATAGCTACACTTTAATCAAGTTACTACCAAGCAGTAATAAATACAATTGAATGCTTTAGAGAATGCCTGGATTAGTGCTCAAGTTACACAAACAAAGCTAGATCCAGCAGGCCCGAATCCAGTCTATGCCACAGCAAACAAGGTGCACCAACTTCAGTAAGAAGCATTTCAGATATGCATGCAGTATAAGCCTTTAACCAGAAATTCCCAGCTCAGAAGGGCAGAGTCCAGCCTCTCCTCCCACAAGAGTGCAGACCACAAACCCTCTTAATGTAAAATAACTGGCCTGAAAGCCCAAGTGCTTAAACCAGAATTAATACACTTTTAGAATAACAGACACTGAGCCCTCAATCAGCAGTTCCCAACCTAGAAGGATGTAAGCTACCTGTTCTGCCACTACAGTGCAGACCACAAACCCTCTCAGTGCAAAACAACTGGTCCGAAGCCCAAGTGTTTAAACCAAAAGGCTTAGAATGAGTTACACCAAGCAGTAATAAATACAATTGAGTAATTTTAAGATGATGCAAAAGTAAAATAAAGTAGGTAGAAACACAAGTACAGTAAAAGCAGATGAATTTTTTTTTCTCAACAAGTGCTGAGATCAAAGAAACAGATTTGAGTGCTGAAACTAGAAAACTGGCTAGTTATAAGAAAAAAAAAACTAAGCTAGAAGGCTTCCCTCCAACACAGAAGGGCTTGGGGGCTCAGAAGCCTATACCACTTAACAGGAAAGACAGGAAACAAGCTTAAATTTTTTTTTCTGTTTCCTAGATGCTCTCTTTGTACACAGTAGGAGTGCCTGAAATCAGAATATGATCTCACTGCACTCAGTTGAGTGAGCAAATGAGATGGGCCCAGAAGGAGTATCCAAACACAAATTTACAAGAGGGGCGGGCAGTTTCAAGGCCACTAAGATTAACACCAAAACAAAAACAGGAAGGGTGGGTGGGTGGGACTAACTGAAGAGCAGAGTCAAAACTTCCAGTTCAGTTAATATTCCTGCAACACACAGTTAAAATCAATTTAAATACTGTATTTTTTTGAAAAAAAAAAAGTGCAGATAAAGGTACTTAAATTCTCTTATACGTCCAGTTGAATATTGTATGTGTTTCTCTGGTCTTCACTGGGGAAATCAAGCCACATGAATGTACCCTGAGTATTTGCTTCCCTCTTGCCCACAAGAATGGGTATGACCATTCTTCCTACTTGCATCATCAAGTTTTTGAGCCAAACTCGGGTCACCTGGGCCATAGTCAGGATTCTATCCTTCTATACCTCCAGTGCAGGGTCAGTTAGAAAAGTTTTAAAAATAAAACTTATCTTATGAATACATATCTATCTATATATCTATATATAGACACACACAGGAAGACCATAAGATTAGTTGTGAATGCAGATATTTATATAATAAGGGAGCCTAGCCTGTCTACAAAGCACTATTGGTTGACATCCCATTTGTGTCATCACTAGTATGTGACCAAACAGCCTTTCAATGTAAAGATAAATTAATGGTGTAACAGGGATTTCCCCTTTCCCCATGTAGGCACAACTTCAGGGTTGGTACATGTAAGTGCAAAGGAAATCTGCGGCACACTCACCTGCACTAAAATGCTGAAGACCACACTGGCAAACTTCTGAATTTGCCTCCCCTGCAGGACCCATATTAGCACTTGTTCCTGGGCTTAAACTGGTAGGGATATTCAGTATTCAAAACTTTTGGACAATGTGCTCGTTAGCATTTTGGTCTTCTACATTATGTTACTGGGATTATGCATTTTAGGACTGTGGACTTCAACCTTCTGATAGTAAACCATATGTATTTATGGTTACCTGGCAAGTCCGCAAATCATGCATCATTTCTGATCATCTCAAAGATGTGATAACAAATGTCTGAAGCTTCCCAAATGAAAATGGCATTTTGGACACAAACATCCTCATAGAGTGTTTTGCAGGATGGCTGCACCCCACATTCCCTTGCCACTTATATATACCAACATGAGGAAGGGGGACATCCATGTTGCACCATTAATTCATATCACGATTGGAGGCTTCAATCTTCTGATAGTAAACGTGTGTGTGTGTGTGTGTGTGTGTGTGTGTGTGTGTGTGTGTGTGTGTGTGTGTGTGAGAACATTTATACATATGACACACTCACAAATATATTCAGGTGTCATTTTTGAAGTAAAAAAATCAGCTGATTAAACATTACCATCTTTTTTTTCAATGCAGGATGATGAATAGTGGGGTTCAGGGATTTTTTTTTTTTTACATGTTTTTGTCGATAACTTACATGTCAGTTAAATGGCATGTACGTGTGTGTGTGTGTATATATATATATATATATATATATATAAATATATGTATGTATATATATATATATATATATATATATATATATATATATATATATATATATAGATATAGATATGAATCTCCTGTGTAACCTAAAGCCATACAGTTTCTTATTGTTTGAAAGATGGTGATGCAGTTCTTAACATTTCTGTATTTTTTTAACAATGGAAGTGGCTAGATGTTTGCAGTTTGCTTTGTTAATGCTGCCTGGATTGTGTGCATTGTGTGTAAATGTGTATCACTCCTGAGTGATGTAACAATAATTACCTCAGCAGAGCACAGATTTTGGAAAAGTTGCCAAGTTTTTTAATGGGATTGGAAAATGTATGTACCATTCTTTGCAAATGTTCCAGAACTTGTCTGCTGTTTTAAGTGTAGTGGGTAATGTAGACAGAGTTCGCACTGTTCAGTTTTTAAACCTTGAATGGTACATGGGAATCAAAAGTAGATTCCCTTCTTTGGCAGTGTACAAAGTTTCCTGTCTAGTAGAACACTCTAGTATTATAGCCTTAGAAAAGCAAAGTGCAAGGTGTCAATACAGATAGCTATCCTGGAAAACTGGAAGCATTTTGTCTGGTTCATTATTTGGAACTGGTCATTTTCAGATATTTATACTGATTGATAATGTGTTCAAATCATGGTGCTTGGGACACTTTTATAGATTAATTCTGATACATCTGGCATTGCTGTGTCCAGTTTTGTTTTGAACCCACCAGTTGCATATTTAGGTAAGCAGACTGTCAGTAATAGGACTATACCAAATGATGCAGCACCTTTTAAAAGTTCCATTGGTACAGACTTTGTGATTTGACTTCATACCTGTGAACAGAGTTTAGTAGCAGCACTAGCTGGCAGGGGTACAACTGAATGGTTCGTAACCAGCTGGTTGGTCTTGTTTTTTGGGAGTTGGGTAGGTGGTGAGTTATCTTCTGCAGTCTGCCCTGTACTGGAGACGTGAATAGTGATGGCTATAGAACAATAGTATAAAAATGCTTACAAAGTCTAGGAAATTGGAAATGAAGTCATTGTTTTTTAGTTACATTAGACCCAAACTTGAGTATGGAATAACTATATGGAAACCATGTAAGAAAATCATGAGTGAACTGTAAAGACCCCAGCGGAAATATACCACGAGCATCAATGGAAGTGAAAATTTAAGTTACTGTGAAAGACTAAAATATCTTAACATGGTCTATATTTAAGAGCTGATCTTATTCAGGTATATAGGGCATTTAGAGACCACCTCTGGGAATATTTAGGGTTATCAAAAATTAGTAGCGAAACATCAGACAACCTATTTAGAAGATTCTATAGGAATGAAAAATGTACTAATTGCTTCTCTAAGAGAGGAACTGATGCATGGAAGAGATTACCATATTACATTAAAGCAAGTACTAGTTTAGATATTTTTAAGAACAGTCTGGAACTTATTATGAGAACTGTTTTAGTATATTGGCAAGCTAGAAGGGCATTATTGCCCACACTTGAAATATTTCTGTGTATGCAAAATCTAAAATGGGAGAACAAAGGCCCAGAAATCGGGGAAATATTTAAATATCACTTTTTTAAACTTAGAAAGATGTTGGGATAAGTGGATATGTGTTAGCATGCATTTTCACTGTTTAAGCGAAGCATTTTTTCCATGTTTAGGATTCTAAAGGCTGTGTTAGTGTACATATGGTCAGTCTGATGCCAACTCAAACTGTAGAGAGGGGGGGTTATTTACATTTGACAACACATTAAAATCAGTGGCTTTCCAAGGAGTATTTGAATGTTGCAGCTGTTCAGACCAACAATTTTATATATGTGTGTAGAAACAGTCTGTTTGGTTATCACAGAAGTGGCGGTCTGTCTGGGGATGGAAAGGCAGCATAGCTCTCGACGGTATCTCATTATGTTTTTCAGTTTGTGAGTGTTAGCGGTTGCCATGGTATACAATACTGAATCATGTTAAAACAGGAAAATTGTTAAATAAAATAACTTTCTCATACTTATGCTATGAGCATCCTAGATGAAGCTGTTAGTAAATGTTCGCCTCTTGCTCCATATTGTCACATTATGTTCTATATTTTGGAGATGAGGGGTTGAGAGCTATGGGATGCAGTCAGTGGAAGAAAGCAAATGGCAGACTTTAGTCTGTGTAGGACATATTGTTTAGCCCTAGTATCCTTTTAGTAAGGCTTCTTTGTGGGCATTCCAGTTGCATGTGTCTGGACAGATACATGCCAAAGGGGGCATTATGCTCAATGACTGGCCTAAGGAGTGCTGAGTAAAGGAGGGCAGTGACATCCTAGATCTAGACATAACCCATTTCTTTAAGCTGTTTAATATAGAAGCACTTTCTTACATAAGTAGACATTTATTTATTTATTATTTATTTATTTCCAGTTTGATAACCGGGGAAGTCCACTGGGCTCGAAAGCCCGTTTTCAGTGGAGGCCCGGGGAGAAAAGCTCCATGATAATACAATGAAATAATACATTGCACACAAAAACACAAGCATACATTGATGATAATACATTGTACACAAAAACACAGCAGAAAGACTGTAAACTAATACATTATACACAAAAACACTCAGTTCTAATAGCACAATATTTTAACAATTTTTCAAAAATGAAGTACATTAGGCAGTATACATAAGAAAATCTTGTTTTTATGTAACTGTAATGTTAAGTGAAGTAGGAAAGAAAAAGGAAAATATAGAACGAGTTTGAATGCAAGAGCAGGAAAGCATAGGAGAAGCGAAGGAGAAGCAAAAAGTTTAAAGGAGAAGAGAGGTCAGGAGGAAGATAGCAGAAGAACAGATAGAGTAGTGTTCGTTTTATGATAGAGTCCAGAAGAACACCTTAAGAAAAAAGGCAAAAAGATTCAAATGTGAGACTAAGCATACAAGTGGGCAGAGGGATGAGAGCACTTAAAGGAAGTAAAGGGTTTAGTCAGGGAGGGGGGAGGAGATATGAGGAAGAGGGAGGGGAGCTAAGGACTGAGTCTGAAGAAGGGGAACCGGGGGGGGGGGGTGGAGAGAAAGGAACTAGGATGAAATAAGATCTAGGTAGGAAGTATACAATTACATTTCCAATTTTGGGAAAGGTGAGAATGGAGAAGAGATTTGAACTGTTCATAGCTTGTAGTGACTCTTAGGAGGGAAGGAATCGAGTTCCATTTCTTTGCTGTAGTTTAAGAAAGTAGGAGTTGGCCAGGGGGTCGTTTGGGTCTGTACACAGAAATAAGATTTTGGTGGCTAGATCTTAGGGGCCTTGGAGGAGTATATATGGTCAAGCTATTGGATAATGCAGGGCAAGCAGTGGGGTTAAAAATTAGTTTGTGTGCAGTAGTAAGTTGGAGGAAATAGAGTTGATTTGTTTAGTTGAATATGATTATTAAATTTCAGGTGTTCATCAATGGTAACTCCGAGTAGTTTAGCACAACTAACAACTTCTATTGAGGACTGGGAGAGGCTAGAGATTATGAAGGAAGACTTGTCCAGAGTCATTGCTTTTGAGGGGGAGAAGAGAATGATGTGGGATTTGTTGGCATTAAGGGAAAGATGATTTTGAAGCATCCAATTTTCTGTGGTTGTGAAGGCCAATTGGGTTTTGGCTTGGAGCTCGGGAAGGCTAGGGGCAGAGCAGATAACAGTGGAGTCGTCTGCATATTGTACTATTTGAGAAAGAGGAACTGAAGAGTGGAGATCATTGATAAAAATGTTAAAGAGCAGAGGCCCGAGTATAGAACCCTGAGGGATACCGGTAGGGGTAGGTAGGAATTTTGAGGTACCAGTATTCCATTTCACAGCTTGGGATCTATCAGAGAGATAGCTTCTGAACCAAGAAAGAGAGTTGTGGGAGAGATTGAGGTTAGAGAGGTGGTTGAGAAGGAGAGAGTGGGATATTGTGTCGAAGGCCTTAGAAAGGTCAAGAAGAACAGTGGAGACAATATTTCCAGAGTCACGTGCTTGGTTGACAATTTCTAGGAAGGAATGAAGAGCAGTTATGGTACTGTGCCAGGTAGGAACCCATGTTGAGTAGGAGTGACTAGATGGTTATTGAGGAGGTGGGCATGAGTTGCTGGTGGATACATTTTTCAAGTATTTTTGAAATTGGAGAAAGAATAGCTATTGGTCGGAAGTTAAAGACGGTATTATTTTTGCCTCCTTTATGGAGGGGCAGAATGTGGGCTGCTCGCCAAAGTTTGGGAACATAAGATTCTTGGATGGATCTGTTTATGAGAATGCTGATAGGTATGGCAATGCCATCTGCTGCGAGCTTGAGAAAGAATGATGGGATGTTGTCAGGGGCATTTGAGCATGGTTTGAGTTTGAAGAGAAGTTGTTTGATACTGGTGGTAGACACTGGTTGTAGAATGAAAGTGGGAGGAGGGTTAAGAGAGTTGGAGTGAGGGATGGATGAAGAAGGCGGCTTTGGGTTAGGGGTATGGGTGGAAGTGGAGAAGGATTTAGTCAGTTGAGCTATGGAGCCAGTAAAAAGGGAGTTAAAGAGAGTTGCGATTTCAGTGTCAGTCTTATTATTGTCTGGACAGGGATTGGATTTTGTACCTGGATGTAAGAGTGAATTGATAGAATTCCAGAATTTTTTGGGATTGTTAGTGAGGGTAGACTGAAGTTTGTTGTAGTATGATTTCTTATCTTTCATAATAAGTTTTTTAGCAAGATTGCGAGTTGCTTAAATTGCAGTAAAGAGGCTGAGTTTTTATTTTTATTATATAGTTTCCAAGTTTTGTCCCTTTGTCGCATTAGAGTTTTAGTGTCTTTAGTTAGCCAAGGGGCAGAGTTGAACTTTATTCTTTTACGGGGGGGTCTTGGGAATCTAGGATTTTAAGGAAGGTAGTATTGAAGAGTTCTAGTGCTTCATCTAGGGGGAGAGTGTTTAGTGAATCCCAGTTTGTTAGTTTAAGGGTTTCAGAGAATACTGAAGGGTTGAAATTAGTTCGGTTCAGAGTGGGCATAATGTTGTTGGTGTGGGAGCTGTTGGGTTTTTCGGTCAATAAAGGCTGGGAGATGATCACTTAATGAGTCTGGTAAGGTACCAGAGTTGGAGATATTGTCAGGGTGGCTGACTAGAATCCAGTCCAAGATGGACCCAGGAGGGTTAGTTTTGTTAGGTCTGGTAATGTTGTTTATTAGTTGAGTAAAGTTATAAAGATAGATAGAGGAGTATTATTATTAATTATATTCCAATCAATATTTACATCACCTAGAATGATAGTCTCCTGTTTAATGTTGTTTGAAGCCCAACAGAGAATATTTTCAAGGGTGGAGATTTTGTCTCCGGGAGGGATATAGATGGTTATTGTACAGATACTTTTGAAGTTGTTAATTTTGAGGATTCCTATGACTAGTTCTGCATTATTAAAGTTAGGAATGGTATTTTGGTAAGGGCTGAGATTTAGCAGGCAGTTGTAGACTAAGGCTACACCACCTCCTTTTTTGTTTTGGCGATCGGACCTGAGTGCTTGGTAGCCAGGTGGTAAGATTTCAGAGTTAGTAGTTTGGGGTTTTAGCCAGGTTTCTGTTACTCCAACTATGTCAGGTTCAGTAACATTTAGCCAGGCATGGAAGTTTGTTATTTTGTTATTAATGCTCTGGGTATTGATGGTAATAAATTTAAGGCATTTATGATTGTGTCTATTTGTGGAGGTAGTGGGAGAGAGAATGTTAGTTGGTGTAGGCCCAGGGTTAGGATGGACATCACCTGCACGGGCAAGACAAGATAAAGGATAGAGGAGTTGAGACTAAGAATTGACGAGTAAAGTAAGAGGGAGATGTAATTTAAATTTGAAAGAGGGAGATTTTATGTAAACTGTATGGAGTTTTAGTTTAAAGTAATGAAATGGATTTGATAGAAGGAGGGAGGGGGATATAAAATAAAAATGGAGGGTTGGAGGTTGTGGATAGGAAATAGTGTAGGGAGAGTGGAGTGGAAAAGAGGCAGGTAGTGTGGTATAGGAAGATGCATGATACAGAGTGGAAAGAAAGAAAAGCCATGTAAATGAGGTGAGGTAGTGTGGAAGAGGCATGGAAGAGTAGGGTAGGATAGATATTAGAAGAGTGGGTTGGGGTCGGCTGTGAAGTTGAGAGATATAAGGAGGGGATGTATGAGAGAGAGCAGCTAGGAAAGGGGAGTGAGAGGGAGAGGGGTGGTTTAAAGAGAATCCTCTAGGCGAGGGAGGAGCAATGAGATGGGATAGGTAGAGTGCAATAGGGGAGGGGACAGGAAGGGACTATAAATATAGATGCACTGGGGGTGGGTGGGGATTTGGGGGTAGGGTAGGGGAGCGGAGTGAGCCCGCAGGGCGAACGGAGCAGGTAGAAACCACCAGGTGAGATAAGAAAGGAGACGATCAAAAAAAGCAGATACGTAAAGTAAAATAGGTATTTAACTAGCTAGAAGAGAAGGATAGAAACCAGAGTGTACCAGATAGATGAATAGTGTAAGGTAAAATTAAGTCAGTATAAAAGCATACAGTGTGAGCAGAAGAGAAAGGGTAGAGAGAAGAAGAAAAGGTAAGTTACAGATAAAAAATAGTAGAGTTATATGGGATATAGATGGACAATAAGGTAGAGTAGAAGTTACAGGAGAAAAGGAAAAACTAAGTACCAACTATGAAGTGAGACAAGGGCTGATTTGGGCCAGAAAAAGTAGGAGAAAGAAAGCCGAGATGGGGGGGCACCTACAGTGCAATGAAAGTAAGCAGGAGGGAGAAGGGATAAAATGCACTAGTGGTCAAAATTTAGGTCACTGTCCAGATAAGTTCTGAAAACCCAAACAAGTCTATTCTTAAGGTCTTATTGTCATCATAGTTGTTCTCCTGAGGTAGATGACTTCCAAAGGATACAATAATGCATTTACTGGCATTTTATTTTGGTCCATGATTGTGGCACCAGTTGTTTGGGACAAACCGTCCAGTAGGATGGCTGTGTAATTTGGGGTTCAGTGACTGCTCCTAACTTGTAGTCATGTGCAAACTTAGCCATTCAGAGCCCTTTGGTATTGGCTTTTACTTCAGAAAAGTGGATGTTAAACAGGAGAGGCCCCAGCACAGAACCATGGGGACTCCACCAGTAGCTCATCTCTTTCTGGAGGTAACTTTGTCAATTTTGCTTTCTTGCATCTCAGCTGTGAGCCATGTGGCAATCCAGTAGGTGACCATAGTTTATTCCTAGTTTATTTAGCTGTTCTACAATGCCTGAGTGGGGGATTGTGTCAAAAGCTTTAGCTAGGTCGAGTTATGCAATGTGTACCATTTTGCTTTCCTATATTGCATTGGTGACCTTTGCAAAAAAGTACATTAGATTTGGTAAGCATAACCTGCCCTTGACAAATCCAAACTAAAATGGAAACAGGATTCGGAGGGTTGCTGTTTCCTAATAAGGCTTTCCATGGCTTTGCATATTAGGCTGGCCAGACAAAGTAGATTTTGTGTTACTGTCCTTTGGGAAATGCTACATTACTTAAATTTGGTTTTATACATTGCATATAATTTAACTGACTGTTTTTAGGAATTTTTTCATAAAATGTGTATTTCCTTAACTTGCAATGTTCTTTAACTAACTGAACTTCACTTGCACACACAAAATTATTTACATAAATTAACTTTGCTGATTTCACATAAATAATTATTTACTTAAATTACTTACATTTACTATGGGTCTTGGGGTGATATCACCTTCACTGGGATTCTTTGCTATGTTATCATGATGCTTATGTCAGGTATGCCATATAAAAGAACTATGACTTCATATGGGCAACCAAACATATCCTCTAGGTAGGTCTTGAAACAATTGGTAATGTCTGCCAATATGCTGTGTGCTGGATAGGAGTTATGTACCTCCACTAACACAACCACACCAGGTTCACTGGATCATACGAGAATATTAGGCTAACTGTCATGAATGGTAATTATAAGGCTAGCTAATAAGCTGAGATCAGAATCAAACCCAGTACTTTGTGTCCGAGGTGAAAACCTTAACCATTGTGCTCAATCGACCCACCACCCCCCAATGTTTTGCAAATGACTGTATGTTGCTGTGTTTTCACACATGCTGATACAATATCTTAAGGTGATCCTTCCACATCCCCCTTCCCCAGTGTTTTGCTTTCCTGCCTCCCCACCTCACTTGTCGACTTTCCAGACTGCGACTCGTAAAATCCTGGATCCGTCACTGAAGCTTGTGGTAACTGCCATTAACCAATTCTGTAAGAAGGGAAAACCAGTAATGGCTGGGCCAAAAGGAAGTCACACTAATATCTTCTGGAAAGTCCTTCTAAGCCTTTAGAATTACCCTGGATATCAGTGGAAAGGTGGAAATGCATAAAGGAACATTCCTGATCAGGGGAATGAAAATGCATCTGTTTTTCAGGCTTGCTTGCAATGAGCCCTGGAGCACAACTCTTTCATTATGTCTCTTTTGAAAGGAGGGAAACAGATCTATTGAAGTGTTCCACAAAACTGGATCAACTCAATTTCCGTTCACTAGGATCTGCCTGAGTCCTGCTCAGCTTGTCTCTACTATATTTTGATCTAACAAAGTTGTTTGTCTTTTCGGCTTTTCCCAGTTAGGGGTCGCCACAGCAGAACTCCAGTCCGCTAATGATTGGCAGTAGATTTTTTATGGTGCAGAGTTGCCAGCCCGACGCCCAACCTTCAGCGAAGGCACGCCCATTCACACATGTCTTTCGGAGGCCACTCGACCACGGGGAGGACACGCAGACTCCACACAAAAGGCACTCCAGCAGAGAATCGAACAGGAGAACCTCTAGCTGTGAGCCAACAACGCTACTGCTGTACCACCGTGGCTTGATCTGACAAAGTACAGTTGTATAAAATCTTACCATAACAGTAGATGTCCCTCTCTTCACTGTTATTCTTTACAATAGGGATCCACTGCCAATGGTAGCCTGACATTTGGCCAGTATACCAAAACCTTTAGGCTGCAATGGGTATGCTGTACATCACACATGTTCCCCATGCATGGTATACGGCATAAAGATGACATCCAGACATACCATCTTCAAAACTGAAAAGCCCCAGTAGGAGCAACAGCCTATGGATACAGGAAGGTAACAAGTACATCAAGAAGGAGAAAAGGGTCAGCGGATAGAAGGAGGGGAATACTGCAATAATGAATGACATCTACTGTTATGGTAAGATTTTACACTACTATGTCCTTCTATATCACTGTTGCAGTATTCTTTACAATAGGGTGAGTACAATAGCTCGGGAAGAAAGTTGGGAGGAGGAAGGGCCAGCAGAGCCCTCAAGAAAGCCATGAAGAATGACCCCAGCAAAACTGACTAGCGCTAGAAACCACATCCAACGTATGTTTGGTAAAAGTATGTACAGAAGTCCAGGTAGCTGCCTCAAGAATATAATTAGTATCCAAATCCTTGAAAGAAGCACCCGGAAGAAACCACAGCCCTGGTAGAATGAACTTTAACAGAAGGAGGAAGGCTCTTCCCATGAAAAGAACAACAAAAGGAAATCGCTTTAGATATCTAAGAGGAAATAGTTTGCTTGGAAACAGCCAAACCTAAAGACCTAGGATGAAAGGAAGCAAAAAGCTGCTCAGATTTATGAATGGCTTTAGTTTTATCCAAATAATATCAGTTGTCTATGCAAATCCAAGGTGACAAGAATATTCTCACTAACAGGAAAGAAGGGAAAAAATCAGGCAAATGAATAGACTGATTAAGAGACAACTCATTAACCACTTTGGCCATAAAAAAAGAATTAATGCAAAGACACACCCTGTCTTTATGAAAAACCAAAAAAGGAGAACAGCCATAAGGGACGGCAGCTCAGACACCTCTCTGGCTGAAGGAAGGGCCAAAAAAAGAAAAAAGAAGAGTCTTCCAAAAACAATGTTGTAAGGATAAATAAGCTGAAATTGCAGGCTCTAAAGGAACCAGAGTCAATTTTTCCAAAACAAAATTAAGATCCCAGGAAAGAGGAATCAGCCTCCTGGGAGGCCTAACATGAAGGATGCCTTTAAGAAACTGCTTGATCTGGAATTTAGAAGCCAAAGGACGGGGGGAGGGGGTTTAAAGGCAGAGAAGCAGAAATAGCTGACAGGTGGGCTTTAACAGAAGAACAGGGCAACCCACCATTGAGCAAAACACGCAAATAAGAGAACCAAAGAATATCCAGGTTACAGGAAAGACACCAGACAGAAAATCTTTTTCACTTGGATAAATAAGACTTTCTGGCAGTAGGTTTCCTGGCCTCCTGCAGAGCCCAAAGCATGCCCTCAGAAAAAAAAAAAGTGTTGAAAAGGGATCAAAACCCCATCACCCACAATGTCAGGTGAAAAGTGAACAGTTTGAGGATGGATGAGAGACCCCTTTGTCTTGTCTAACTAGGCCCAACTTGCGAGGTAAGTTATGATAATTGCCCTTTGCTACATGCAGAAGAAAAGGGAACCAATGCTGTTGGGGCCAAAAGAAAATCACCAGCAGCATTCTGGGAGCATCGAACAGGACATCTGGTATGAGAGGAAGGGGAGAGAAGACAAAGAAGCATTCCCTTCCAAGAAAAAGACAGGCTGTCCACCTTCCAGGCCAGAGGACATGGGACTCTGGTACAACAGAGATGAAGTTTTCTGTTCAGAGGAGATCTACTTGAGGAATACCCCACTGGTGGATAATGTCCAGAAACACATCACTGTGAAGCATCCACTTGAGGCTGTGTTATGGACCTGTTCAGTGAATTTGCCACAATGCTCTGATCTGAGGGAATGTAAACTGCCTTAAGGGTCACCTGATACTCAATAGCTAGATCCAAACCTGAAGAGCTAGTCTGCACAGGAGATAAGACCTTGCCCCCCCCTTGCCTGTTGATGTACTACATAATTGTGCTACTGTTTGTGAAAATCCTGAGGGGCCCTGGAAAGAAAAGAGAATGAAAACCCTGAAGAGCCAGAAGAATGGCTCTCCTCTGTCCGACACTGATGTGGTCTTTATTTTGTCGAATAGGCCAAAGTCTCTGCACTTTCAGAGGACCAAAGGAAGCCCTCATCCCACATCTGAGACATTTGTAAAGAGTTCCTGACAGGGGACTAGAGGTTGAAAAGGAAGTCCTGGGTTAAGGGACAACCAAAGAATCCACCAGTAAAGTTCCAGCTTGAGATATGACCGAAGGGGGACTAGAAAATCTGAAGGATGAGCATGTTGAAGCCAGACTGGACTTCAGAAACCACTGGAGCTTTCTCATATGAAGCTTGGCTAGAAGAACTATAGGAATGGTGGAAGCTATGTAACCCGAAGCCCTTAACTCCCTGGAAGTAATAGAAGGCAGAGGAAGAAGGGATTGAAAAAAAGCAAACAGAGGGTTAAAAGCCTTGGGAGGAGGCAGAGATGTCAGCATTGGAAAAGTCTGGAGCCTGTACCCTCTAAAAACATGACCCTGAGAAAGAGTCAGGAATGATTTTTAGAAATTCACAATAAGTCCTAGAGTTTGCAGGAGACAGCTAATGAAGTAAAATATCTGGTGAAGAGGCCTGAATGAGCAGGTCATCCGGGTAAAGAAAGATCTGGATTCCCCTAAATCTGCTGAAAGCAATCATAGGTGCAAGGCATTTGGTGACTATGCATGGGGCAGTAAAGAATTGAAAATGCCAGGAAACAGAGAAATATAAAAACTTCCTGAAAAGAGGATAAATAGGGGTATGTAAATAAGCATCCTTGAGATCCAGGAAAACTAGAAAAGCCTGAAGAAGCAGAGGAAGAAACAAGGTTTGAAGGGGATAGCATCTGAAAGGCCAGAACCTTAAAGGTGTTTAGCTGAGAAAGATACAGAATGGGTCTCCAGATGCATTCTTTCCTGGGGACCAAGAACATTCTGTGAGTAAAACCCCTACCCCCAGGGTATGTGAACTTCTTGAATTTGTTCCCTGAGCCAACACACCCTGAAGTACCTCTGGAAAAAAGGGCAGTTGCTCCTGAGGAGGCTGAGGAATGTATAAAAGGGGGGGGGGAGCTTTCCAAACCACATAATACCCTAGCAAATTATGGAAAGAACCCATGAATCCTGAGTGATCTTTAACCAAATAGGAAGGGACAGGGAAAAAAGAAGAGACAGCGAGGAATATGACTGGGAAGAGAGGGGCAAGAATAGTCAGACAGCACCTGGCTTGTCTGGAAAAGGATACGTCAGAGCTGAAGGGGTTTGGGTAGACTTAGCAGAAGGAGCCCTTCTTGTCTTGTGGGGGGAAGGGATAATTCCTTTGAAACATGGGGACAGGTAAAACAAAAATATGTTTCAGACCCTGTAATGCTTTAACCTTTTCCTGGAAGGACTTGAACAACTCAGCAGCAGCACCACCAAAAAGATGTTTATTATCAAGAGGAGCACTGTCAATCTAGCCTTAATATCTTCAAGCAAAGGTTGAAGCCAAAGCCAGAAAAACATCCTTAGCACAGAACCTAAGGCAGCAGCCTTAGATGAGGCATCAACTGCATCATAGCTGCATTCAATGAAATGGCAAGCAACCTGAGAAGACGTCCTGAGTAAAGAAACAACTGAAATCTTGCTCTCAGAATCAGGAAGATGTGAAATAACCTGAAAAGCCTGAGAGAAAAGAGCTAAAGTATATCTGGTCATTTGGGTCTGATAGTTCTGAAGGCCAGGGTAGACATATAACACTTTCTTACCCAGTCTATCCATAGTTCTGCTGTCCTTATCAGAAGGCAGCAACTTTGACTTGTCACAGGTACCTGACACCACAGAATGGTCAACAGAGGGGCACTTATAAAGAAACGTACAATCTTGAGGCACCTTATAAAATCATTTTTTTAGCAGCAGGGTGCAGAGAGTCAGGAGCCTGATAAACAGTGGAAAAGCCATCCAGCAAGGCAGCAAAACCAGGATTGACAGCAGGTCCTAGGAGACTCCATCTGCAGAAGCTCATAGTACCTCCTCTAACCATCAAAGACCTGAGCACAATCCCACTTAAAACTACATCATATGGAAAATTGTGTCACCAAAAGAAATCTCCTCAAAAAGAGATTCAGAGCCAACAGACTCCTCTTCCTCAGAGCCATAATCTAAGAAAGAAGGAATCTGAGAAGAGTAAGCAAGGGATGAAATCCACTCCCTAAGCATCTTAAGAGACCACCACCAATGGGAAGCAGGAACAGAAACCCCTGAGAAGACTTCAGAGCCATAAGGGCATTAAACAGGCCTTGAGTGAAATTTTGCCACTCACTCGGAGGATCTTTAGGAGCATCAGAAATATGCTTAGATCTGAAGTAGTTACTTAATTTGTTCTGCAACCTGTGGGTCTCGGATCCGACCGGCAGCTTTCCAAGCTTCAAGATCCGAGCTCCTAGATCCTCCCCTCTACCCACAATCCCCTGTCACCACCACACTAACCCAAGATAGTTTTTGCCGCGGCTTGAATAACAAGCATCTTGAGAAGAACTCCTGAGCTTAGACAGGGAAGTGAATAATTTTCTTTCAGAGATTTTCTTAAAACTTTAAAACTTAAAAAGGAGAGTATTGTGAGTGTTTCTCTGCCCTTTTTTGTTTTCGGGATTGCGTTTTTTTATTCAAACCCTTCCCCTAGGTGTTTGGGCGTGTGAGTGTGTGTGTCAGTAAAATGGCCGAAGGCCATAAAGTTATTTTTTCAAGTGCACTGGGTGTGGCCATAAGCTTTTCCCAGCTGATGGCCACACTCAGTGCGTTATATGCCTGGGGGTTGCCCATTTGTCTTCAGACTGCCAGGTTTGCACAGCATTCAACCCCCAGGCTGTGAGGGACAGAAGGAACAGGCTTATTCTGGCGGGATTGCTTCCCCCGGAGGAGGCCTCTTCCTCCTCTCCCTCCAAGGTGCAGGCTACCCAGGTAGCTTCGGCACCCCTGATTCCCTCGACTCAGGCTGGGACTCAACCTCCCACTACTGCCTTGAGTACGAAGGAAGTTCAGTCTTCTCCTTCTAGGGATAAGCACAGGGAGAAGCACAGACACAAGAGGCGAGCAGAGCCTCATCCCTTGGCTCCGCCTTCAAAAATTGTTAAATCTCCCCCAAGGGTGTCCGGACCTTCTCCTTCTCGGCTCCGATCTCCTTCCTTCTCACCGGAGCCAGAGGAGGAGCTCCTATCACCCTCGAGGTCATCGAGGCGGCCCTCCAGGCCTGCCTTTACGACCTCCTCTAGATCCACTAGGTCTCTCTCCAACACCGATATGGATAGGATGATGCGTCGGTTTTTGCAGACCCAAATGCAGATGGGGGTGCTCCTGCCCCCCCTCCACAGGGGGGGGGGGAGTGCAGCTTCAATATTTGCCCCGATTTCTCCTTCTTCAACCCGGATCCGGGTTTTGGAGTCTTCGGATCCAGGCCCTTTTGGAGCCGGGGTTTTGTCGGCGCTGGTGGCCCAAGCCTTCGATGCCGACCATACCCTCGAGTATCTCGGATCTGAGCTCTCGGGGCCGTGGGCTGGGCGTCGGATCCGTGGGAGCGGGTGCATCTTCGGCACCGCCTATGTCGGAGAGCACCTCCCTTTCGGATCCGATGGCTTTGGCTCCGACCCCAATCCCTATCTTGGAGCAGAGGAGACTGCTTTCGGGGCCAGAAGAGAGTCGTTCTCCCTCGGCGTTCAAGGTAGTGGAGAGGGTACTGTCGAGGTCTTCCAGGTCCCCAACTCGGGCTTTGGATCCCTCCAGCCCCCCACTGCATACGGGTCTAACTTCCATCATCCTTCCATCGGGACAGCCCGCTCAGACCCTCCAGTTGGTTCCCTCGGGAGGAACAAGAGGCCGTTGATGAGCCCTCTTCTGATAGTCCCCACAGAGGAGGTGCCTCGTAAACGGACGTGTAAAAGGAGGCACATGGACTCCCGAGTCCGTCACCACAGATACGGACTTGGAGGAAAGGGAAGGTTCCCCAAGGTCACCCCCCGAAGATGTCTCCTTTGGAGACATCATGGAAATGTTGCGTATTAGGGGGGGGCTGGTCTGCCCAAAAACCTTCCTCGGATGAGTCCGTATTTCTGGAGGCGTTTGAAGCGGGCCGATCTACCTCCTGGGTGTCCCCACTGGCAGATCCCCTGATAGATCTCCTGACTACCAGGGCTTGGCAGGAACCCGACAACGTGGAGCCTATCCCACGTCGACCAGATAAAATTCTTAGCCCCCCTTCAGACAGGCAGGCTTGGGCCAAAGGGTCTCCAGTTGATGCCATGTTGGTGGCTGCTGCCACTAAAAGAGAACTCTCCCAGGAGAGCTCCACAGTCCACCCGCCGGACAAGGAGTCCCGGGCGCTGGACCGTATAGGGAAGCGGACCTTTGCTTCAGCAACCTTCTCCGTGAGGGCGCTGAATTATATGGCGCATACCATCAGGCTGCAACGGGATTTGATCAAGGAATACACTGCAGCTCCACCTAAGTCCATGTCGGTCGAGGACAAAACCGTGTTCTCGACACGCATGGTCACTCTCGAGTCCATTTCAAATACGTCCATGCGGCTACTGTCTTATACGGAGGGAGCCGCAAGGGTCAGCGGAGCAGGTGTTGTCTTGAGACGTCACGCCTGGCTCCATCTTTGTAATTTTGTGGAACCTTTCAAGGCGTCCTTCGCGAACGCACCCTTTGACGGCTCTTCGCTTTTTGGCAAGACTTTACGCGATACACTAGTCCAAAGCGAGAAGGACGGGAAGACTCTCTCTGCCGTCTGAGTCCGCTTCTCGAGCCCCCAACGTTCCTTCTCAAGGAATCAGAGGGGGCAAAAGAAGCTGTGGTTCCGCAAGTCTCAGCAATCCTATCCAGCTTCGGACTCCACGCCCTCCAGTGGCAGAGGAGGGCAGGGTGGACGCCGGCCCAGAGGCAGAGGGGGACAGCGTAACTTCGGGTCTAGGGAGCCTTTTTCCGAGAGACCCGTGCAGCAGCCCTGAGGGCTTACCCGACTGTCCAGCTCTGGAGACAGTCGGGGGGGTGTTTACCGAAGCACCTGTCAATGTGGGAGTCCATCACGAATGATCGATGGGTGCTCCGAATTATATCCAGAGGCTACAAAATTCCCTTCCTATTTCGGCCTCCCTCAGGTGGTCGCCTCCCTGATGTCCCACCCAATCAAAGAGAGAGGCGGCGACCGTAGAGATTTCAAATTTGTTAGAAAAAAAAGAGCCATCCAGCGGGTTCCCCCAGACCAATCCGGATTGGGCTACTACTCAAGGTTCTTTGTAGTGCCAAAAAAGACGGGGGACCTCAGGCCCATTCTAGACTTGTCCACCCTGAACATGTTTGTCCCTAAAGAAAAATTCCGGATGGTCACTCTACAATCTATTCTCCCCTTAATGCAGGAGAATGACTGGATGTGCTCTATAGACCTCAAGGACGCGTACTACCACATTCTAATGGACAGACGGTCCAGGAGGTTCCTCCGCTTCCGGCTAGGGGCCAGTCATTACCAGTTCAGGGTCCTTCCATTCGGACTCACCTCAGCCCCCAGGGTGTTCACCAAAGTCATGGCAGTGGTTGCGGCCCACCTGAGGCTTCAGGGCATAAGGGTCTTTCCATACCTAGATGACTGGCTCCTCACAGCAACCAACAGGCATCAACTTTGTACCGCGATAGACTACGTGCTATCTCTTGACGACAGCTTGGGCATCTCAGTCAACATGCCGAAGTCTTTTCTTCATCCTGTGCAAGCATTAGATTTCATAGGAGCCAGGCTAGATTCCCGATCTTCTCAGGCCTTCTTGACCTCGGACAGGCTGTCCAGCCTCTCACTCCAAGTTTTGGCTCTTCTTCGCACCAAAGCTCCGCCGGCGGAGTTAGTCCTGAAGGCACTAGGCTCGACGGCAGCGGCTATTGGCCTCTCTCTCCATGCTCGCCTAAGGATGCGTATATTACAGTGAACACTCCAAGTTCAATGGTCACTGTTACTCCACCCATTGAACACTCCTATCCCCCTGAGCAGAGTTTGCAGGGAATCCCTCCTTTGGTGACTTCACTCCCCAGAACTCAGGCAAAGGAGACCCTTTGTGACCCCCCCCCCAGGTCACGTTAACCACGGATGCTTCTCGCCTATGGTGGGGGGGCATTGTTTGGGCAGAAACGTCCGTACGTGGACCTTATCGGAGACCGCTTTGCACATAAATGTTCTGGAGATTAGGGCGGTGCTTCTAGCGTTGCAGGCTCTCCAAGACCTTCTACCTTTAGGAACGATTGCAATACAGACGGACAATATGTCAGTGGTCTGGTATATAAACAAACAAGGGGGAACCAGATCCTACCCTCTTTGTCGAGAAGCCATGAGAGTTTGGGAATGGGCGATATCCACCAACCGCTTTCTGATAGCAACGCACATTCCGGGACGATCCAACATTCTGGTGGACAAATTGAGTCAAGTAATTCTCAGTCCTTACGAGTGGTCTCTCAATCCGAAAGTTGTGAAGGAAATTTTCCACAAGTGGGGTTGGCCTCGCTGTGATCTTTTTGCTACTCCCCAAAACACAAAATGCAGCGAGTTCTTCGCAATTCTTCCCCCAGAAAGGGAGAGCCCCAGAGATGCTCTGATTCATGCTTGGCCTCCCAGTCTACTCAATGCTTACCCCCCACTTCCACTCATGGCGAAGTTCGTTCAGAAAGCCACACGGTTGGGGAGCAAAATTATCCTCATAGCCCCATTCTGGCCTCATCAAATCTGGTTTCCATACCTGCGGTCTCACAGTCTCTTCCTCCCGTTTAATCCTGGATCCCATTCCAGATCTGATATCGTACCCAACGGGGTGCTCAACACCGAACCTGGTATACCTCAAGCTCGCGGCTTGGTTGATCCAGTTCCACTAATGGCAAGGACTCACGGTATCTCATCACCAGTGAAAACTATTCTGGTAGCAGCTCATAAACCGTCCACCAGGAAAATCTATAATAGTAAGTGGAAACGATTTTCTATCTGGGCTAACAGCCAAGGTCTCAACCCCTTTACTGTTCCGATTCCTACAGTCTTGGATTTTTTGTCCATGATTTTTGAACAAGGGGCCAGTGCATCAACGGTTAAAGTACAGTTGGCAGCAATATCCCATTTTCATGTGTGAGACGGATTAGGATCTCTAGCATCTACAAAATTGTGTAAGACATTCTTGCGTGGCGTTTTCCTTCTCAAGCCACCAGTGAAATCCGTGACTCGCCCTTGGGACTTAACCTTTGTTCTGCAAGCCTTAACGAAACCTCCTTTTGAACCTGCAGCTGCTGTACCCCTTAAATTTCTGTCCTGGAAAACAGCATTCTTGGTAGCCATAACTTCTGCTAAAAGGGTTTCAGAGCTCCAAGCTTTGTGCATGAAACCTCCCTATCTTATTTTCCACAATGACAGAGTGTCTCTCAGGACTAACCCGTCTTTCTTACCAAAAGTGGCATCTGTAGCAAATATCAGACTATCAATCTGCCAGTGTTTTTCAAAAATTTTCAAAATAAGGGAGAATACATGTTGCATACACTAGACGTACATAGACAGTTGCGTTTTTACCTGCACAGGACCAAAGATGTTCGTAAGGCTGATCAACTTTTTGTGTCATTTGCTCCTTCATTCATGGGAAAACCTATATCCAAAGTGACACTGGCTAATTGGATTTGTCAATGTATTTCTCAGGCTTATAAGGCATCAGGCAAATCAACCCCATTCAAAATCCGTGCACATTCCACAAGGTCCATCGCAACTTCTGCAGCCTTCTGGTCCAGGATGTCGTTAGACGACATATGTTCAGCAGCCACTTGGTCTTCTGTTCATACGTTTATTTCTCATTATAAGCTGGACATGATATCTAGAAGCAGGGCGTCCTTTGGCTCCACGGTGCTTCGGAATATCCTCCCATAGACCACCCAGGTTTCTTTGTTTAGGTAGCTGGGGACTCTGCCCCACAGGTTGCAGAACAAATGAAGTAACTACTTCAGATTTAGAAGTTATGTACTCACCATAACGTTCCATCTGAGTAGGTACTTCATTTGTCTGCAACCATCCCCCCCTGCCATCCCCCTAACCTGAATCGGGTTTCTAGGATCTTTATGATTCTTGAGAATATCTGAAGCTGTTTATTACAGTATTTTTCAGGTGATACAGCAAAACCGATCTGAGGTAGTGTGGTGGTGACAGGGGATTGTGGGTAGAGGGGAGGAGCTAGGAGCTCGGATCTTGAAGCTTGGAAACCTGCCTGTCGGATCAGAGACCCATAGGTTGCAGACAAATGAAGTACCTACTCAGATGGAACGTTATGGTGAGTACATAACTTCTAATTTTTGTTTACTTTATTTTAATGGGACATCAGCCTTCAATACCTTAGGAGGTTCAGACCCCTGATGGCATTCTATCAGTGTAGTTGGTATCTCTTCCCTTACCAAAATTTGAAGAGCACCCACTGGCCCTTCAGTAATCATCAGACACTGTTCCCCCTGAACATCTGAAGCGGATGCCTGCAAAGCCTCCATTGGTCTTCTAAGCCATGGCCCAAACACTGGTTGACTACTAGGTTGAGGGACATTATATTTTTAGAAAAAAAAAATTCCCATATGGGGTTTTCATACAAATATTGCAGCATCAACTCATGAACAAACATATAGCATTCAGAACCAATAATATGGCTGTGGTGTTGGTTGTTTCCAAAAAATCCTCTAGGAAATGTTGGGTCAATTCTGTTTTATGGCTTCTAGTTCTAATCTCCTTGAAAATAAACTTGTTCTTTATAGTAGAATACATCAGCAGCTCCAAAAATAAACTAGCTGATGCTTTTTTTTTCAGTTGCTGGTGCAACAGTTCAGATGGTGGGCTCCTCAAGCATTCTTGTTTTCCACTTGGATTCTGAAAATCATTTGGATGATTGAAGACGGTCAAATTTTAAGTGGTTTTGTAACTCTTGGTCAAGGAACAAGACAGCTTACAGCACTGCTACAAAACATTCTGCCCCATTCTTTACCAACTTAAACAATCGGGATTGTCTGGTCTTTTACTACTATTTTAAGTTATTTTCACCATTACAAACAGAAGCCTCAACCCATCCATTGTCAGAATTCATTTAGCAGCTCTAAGCTTATCAGAATTTTTCAAGTTCCTGATATTAAAAAACAATGAACTATTGCCTGAATACTCAAGGGCTGGAGCTCTCTAATTTAAGGATAGACAACAGACACCTGACAAGTTAACATTTACTAAAATTCATATCAATAATGTTACATTCTATATCGGACTCGCATGTTAATTACATCCTTTGGGCAACTTTGTTTTGCTGGTTATACTTTGGAGCTTATAGAATTAGAGAATTGGCATCCTTGGGGGGGGGGGGTCTGAAGTAATTTTCACCAGCCAGGCAGTTTTAATTTGGTTAAATATAATACTGATCAGTTAGGTCTTGGCCATCAGGTTTCTCTACTTAGTACCCCAGATCCTCTCACCTGCCCAGTTTCTTGAGGCAGAACCCTGAGGGATCTGTATCCTGAGGTTATAGATATTAATGCAGCCTTCAGCTGGCAGGATAGGCACATCACTACATACACCGATTTCTCCTCTTAGCTTACTAAAGTTTTGACATCCTTGAGCATTTTGCCCACCCCTTATACCCATCACTTTCAGAAACTTCTGATTTGGGGGTGGCAGGCCAATCTCCAGGAGCTCTTAAGATGTCAGGCAGGTAGTCTTCCAAGTCCTATATAAAATATTAAAATTAATTATAATCAGACTGTCATGTATAATTCTGCTTACATTTAGATCCTAAAACCATCCTCATTTTGGAACATTCATTTCAAAAGCATTTTATATAGAGCCTGTATCCATCCCAGAGGTGTTAACCTTGGGTTAGACCATGATAGATTCATAGTGATGTGGAAAGTATTACCTGGATTGCATTGGAACCAAGTTGCCAATTTTGGGAGAAACAAACAATTTGGTTATGATCATTCTCCATGCTGGAGGCAAAGATTTGGGTTCCATCCCTAAAAAAAGGAACAACTCAAACTACATTTGATATGATCTAGCAATTATTAGGCCTGCATTTGCACCTGTTTCTGTCCTGTAACTCATCTAGTGCCGATACAGATTCTTAGTTTTAGCACTTAAATTTGCTTATTTGTGGTCGGCACTTGTTCAGAACTTGTAAGCACTAAATAAGCTACTAATTACTACAGCACTCAGCCTTCCTCATTACCTAGAGGAAACAGTTTTTGTACTTACTTTCCTCACTTGCTTAGAGAAAAACAGCTCTTGTACTCACTTTCCTCATTTATCTAGAGGAAAATATTTTTTTATTCAGGCATGTCCAGGGGTCAGCTCCCAGTGTTCTCTCCTTTCAATCTGATTAATATGGGCATATTGAGGCAATGTAGAAATTGCCTCATGTACACAGACAACCCTCTCCTCCTATCACCCAACCCTACAACCTGTCAGAGATGCACTTATCAAGCCAAACTGGAGGTAAAGCTCTCTCCAAACAAGATTGAACTTGACAGTCAAGAGGAGAAGGTAAACATTTGCACCACACCACACATCACACAGTCTCACTAAATCTATACTACCAAAATCCACACATAGTAACACAAAAACATTCACGGAGGCTCTCAACAATAATCTAAGCAACAGAGACCTCCAAAGCAGAAACGCAAGCAATCTCCATCCCCCAGCACAACCCAAATGACACATAGGCCACAGAATCCGTGTGCCACTCAACCACAGCCAATAAGGCAAAACGTACCCAACACACTGGTCATAGGTGACTCTGTAGTCAGGCACACTGATATCCCACTCACCAGGCTAAACAAGGAGAAGGTTACTGTCAGCTGCCAGGATCCGCCACAAACCCCGTGCACTCCGGTCACTCCACAACAAGTACAAATATGACTCTGCATTGTCCATGTTGGTGTGAATGACCCGAGATGTAAATACCTGGACTACATGAAGAGAGACATGGAAGAGCTCTCCGATCTTTTAGCCCAGGCAGGTATGACCCTAGCTCTTTGTAGCATTCTGCCATCGCCCAGAATGATACAGCAGTACAAGGACAAAATGATTGACTTCAACAATTGGTTAAGCTTCTGGTGTCATTCTAAGGGGATCCAGTATCTGTCTGCTTGGGATGACAAGGTCGACAGACCACGATGCTTTGCTAGAGATGGCCTGCACCTGTCACCCCTGGGATTCCGGATACCGGCTAAGGCTCTTGCCCTATAGTGCCTTTTTTAGGCAAGGTTCAAATGACAAATTCACCACCGTAACAGGAACAGGCAAGCAAAAACTGAGGGTAATGCTATTCAATGCTAGAAGTCTAAATCTCAAAATGCACTCACTCGAGGCACTCCTTAAAATGGAGAACATCGATATCTGTGCAGTGACAGACCTGGTTCAAGGCTCCAGAGAGCACCCCTGCACTATCGGGCTATAACTCATACCACACTTTTCGTCCATGTAACCTGGACCGAAACACCAAAGGCAGAGGTGTGTCCATATTCATTAAGGATATCCACACCTCCAGGCTAGTTGCTCAGCATAATGCATTCCAGGTTATCCAAGTGCAACTAACTCTGGGCAAAACTGCAATCCAAATTGTAGCCTGCTACAGATCCCCCACCATGCCCCAGGATTCCCACTCCTATTTTACTGATGTACTGGAAAATATTAGGGTTCAACTAAACACCCTAATAATGGGCGACTTCAACTACCCCACCATTAACTGGGAAAACTACTCGTGTACCAACTCCTTAGCTCAAAGCTTTCTGGAATTCATAAACTCCAATGCCCTGGATCAACTTATCCACACTCACACCAGGGGCAACAATATCCTAGACCTAGTCATTACCAACATGAGTGACCAGTGTTCCACACCTGAAGTTAACTCCTCATTGGTCCGTAAGCTAATCACCCTTGATATCCACATCCCACCCCCCATTAAGGAAACCACTGTAAAAGATTTCTCCAAAGCCAACTTCATGCTTCTTAAGTCAGAAGTGGTTAACTTCATGACACCCATGCAGATGAACAATACAGTTACAACTGCTGAATCCTACACAAATGCACTCTATAAGCACTTACACGAGTGCATGGATCGTGCTATCCCAAACAGAACCAAGACGCTATCCTCCAAAAAAAGGAAGCCGATCTGGTGGTCCCCTGCCATAAACAAACTGTACAACAGAAGGAAGAAACTGTTGCAAAAGAGAGTAAAATTCCATGAGTGGAGGAGCTCCCTGGTCAGCCTCAGTAAGAAGCCGAGATCCCTTATAAGATCCTCCAAAGATAGCTACGAAAACAAAATCGCCACTAATTCTATGGACAACCACAAAGCATTCTATAACTATGTCAAGAATCTCTATGGCAACACCTAGACCTGCTCTGAGTTACAGCACAACGGCACGAAAATTACAGAACCAAGTGATATTGCAACATCCTGGCAGATAGGTTCAGTACTAACTTTACCACCCCCCCCACCCCCTAAAGGGCCCATATCTATACAGGAAGAATGCAGTCCTGTAATCACAACTACGCAGGTAAAAGCTTCACTCTCTAAAGCTAAAAACATAGCATCCATGGGACTGAACAACATCCAAGGCTACGTTTTACACAAACTTCAGAATGAACTGGCTTCCCACCTAAGCACCATGTTCAATAACAACCTCACATCAGGCTTTGTGCCCACTGAATGGCACACAGCAACAGTTATCCCACTCCACAAAGGGGGAGCCACCACTGATCCCGGGAACTATTGCCCTATTAGCCTGACGAGCCTAGTCTGTAACGTCATGGAACTCATAAACAAAGACATCGGAAACCTCCAAACTCTGGATCCCACCCAGTTCGGGTTTGTGAAAAGCAGATCATGCCTCCTGAACCTGATCTAGTTCTTTGAGGAAGTCACCAAAGCCGCAGGTGAGGGCAAGGTGGTTCACACAGCCTATCTTGAGCTCTCCAAGGCTTTCGACACCATCCTCCATTCTGGAATTAATGCTAAACTCACTAAACTAGGTATAAATCCCTACGTCACAAGATGGGTTGCCAACTGGCTCACTGACAGAACCCACACTGTAAAAGTTGCACACTCCAAATCTGACCTCAAACTAGTGACAAGTGAAGTACCACAGAGTTCAGTCCTGGGACCTCTCCTGTTTGGTATCTACTTCTCTGAAGTACAGGCTAACACAGAAGGCTTCTGGCTAATGAAGTTCGCAGATGACTGCAAATTATGAACCATATTCCAAGTCCCCAAATGATGTGGACATCCTACAGAAGGGTCTCGCCGAGACAGATACCTGGTGTCAGAGCCATGGCCTCAAGCTCAATGCCAAAAAGTACAGTGTCATCCCCTTTGGTAAAAACTCTGTACCCATGAACTGCCACATAGGCAGCAATCTACTTAACACCGAATGTGTGATAAGAGACCTTGGGACCCAGATGGACAGTAGTCGCTCCTTTGATAGTCACATCGCCACAGTAGTCAGAAAGTCCTTCTACGTGGCACACCTAATCATAAAAGGGTTCTCATCCAGGAAAAAAGTCACTGTTCCCCTATATAATGGGTCTAATGAGTGTCGAGTAGAGCACAACGCCCCTTTTGGAATGTACCTCAAGACATCTGCAGCAGCTGGAAAGACCACAGAAGTACCTTCTCAAAAAACTCCAGCTTTACTCCGTAGCATATCGCCTTCTCCAAGGTGATCTCTGCCTAACATATAAAGCTATGTGAAACCCAGAGCTGTTGGACATGCTACGCCTAAAGAAATTTCAATCCCTCTGAGTTACATGCTTTACGGACCTAAACCTTGTTACCAGAATAAACAGGACATGCTGGAGGGATTGATTCCTGCCCCAGAGACTTCCCATACTCTGGAACAGGCTACCCATCTATGTCAAGCAAAGTTCTTCATTAGCACTCTTGCTGAGTGGATGGGAAATACACCCCGGGGATTACTTCTGTGACTCTGCTCGACAGTGGCACAGGAAAATAACTTTCTTGGATGGCGTAAGCCAGGGAACCTTGTTGGCTAGGCTTACATAGGCCCTTGGGCTAATAGCCTAGTACCTACCTATGAACACTTACTCTGGTGTACTCAAGTTTGGTTGGGTATTAGACTCAGGCTTCAATGGAAAATTGTGTTTGACCGATAAGCTATAAACAAGGCTAGAAGGTTTGTTAACCACAGGGTTTCAAGAGCAGGACAATTTTTTCTGAGTTTTTATATTGGATCATCATGATTTTTAAAAATAGCAAAACAGTCTGGTTCAATAAGGACAGAGCTCACATATCAAGCATTGGTTTGGACTTGTTCAATGTGAATTTAAATGTGTTTTTAAAACAACACTGTTGAGGTTCCATCTGTACTACACCATGTTATGTGACAGTTTGAAAACAGTAATTAGCATCAAGGCAAACACTGCTACAACCTTTCAAAAAAAAAAAAGGGGGGGGGCAGGCTTTGTCATCCTGGTGGGCAGCTCTTCGTGGCCTCAGCCCCCTTCTATTACATGTTCCCCCTATTTTTTCTATTGATTGTTATAGATAAATAAGGAAGTTCACAGTGGGCAGGATCTGTGGTTTATGCTTATTGAAATCAATATGAAGGCCATCCAGGAGGACTTTAGGTGACACTACCTTACAACAGGCCCATGGCTGGATTAGTGACAATGAAGTTTATAACTTGGAGTGTGGTTTACGGTTATTGTATATATTTACAGTTATATACAGTGGAAAACTACAATTGGTATTAATAAAAATTATTATGGTCTCTACTGCAAACATGTATCTGGTGTTTTTTGTTTGGGAAAGGAGTCCAGAGGCAAAATGTCATTGCGGAAATGGGACATTTGCAAAGGTTGGCTTGACATCCATAGCCAAGCTTGACAACCTACGCCATGCATGCCACTAGCTACAGATGCTAAATGCTGCTGCTTAACAGACCTTTCCAATTATGAGGCTACCTGCATCATAGGTTTATACTAGGCTATCTGCCCTAAGGCATTTATAAGCCTAGCCCAAATTTTTGTGGCTTACGCCACCCCTTATATGAAAAAATACTGTGCCCATTAGTTTGTTGTGCCTCTGTCCAGCAGTG
Source organism: Protopterus annectens (assembly GCF_019279795.1). Lineage (NCBI taxonomy): Eukaryota > Metazoa > Chordata > Ceratodontiformes > Protopteridae > Protopterus > Protopterus annectens. Next base: position 1,016,871,855 of record NC_056730.1, read on the forward strand.
ACACAGAGATGATTCCCGGGGTAAACCTACGATCTCCCATCCACAGGTCTAGATTTCTCTTGAACAGAGTCAGCGAGGTGCTCTGCCTCACATGGACCAGGATTTTATTCCACAGCATAGGGAGTCTCTGAGTGATAAATCTATCCCTCCAGCACGTCCTATTTATATCCGTGCTAAGGTTTAAGTCGCTTGCTCTAGTGGTTTTGGTGGATTTGGATTTTTTGAGGTGGAGCATGTCCATTAATTCCGGGTTGGACATGGCCTTGTATGTCAGGCACATGTCACCTCTGAGCGGACGGTATGCGACTGAATAGAGCTGGAGTTTCTTCAATCTGGCAGCATATGACAGATTTTGGAGTCCCTTTATCCTTTTGGTGAGGAACTTTTGGGGTCTCTCCAATTGCTGCAGATGTCAGGTGAGATACATCTCGAATGGGGCATTGTACTCGATCATTGGTCTGATAAGTGAAGAGTACAGGGGAACAATGACCTCACTAGATCTGGATGTGAATCCCTTCATGATCAGGTGGGCAATGTAGAAGGTCTTTCTAACCACTTTAGCAACGTGAGTGTCAAAAGAAAGGCCACTGTCAACCTGGGTTCCCAGGTCCCTGATAACCTCTTCTGTGCTTAGTGGATTGCCACCTATATGGTAGCTTGGGGTTACCTCGTTTTCCCCCGAAGGGTATGACTATACATTTTTTGGCGTTTAACTTCAGGCCATGGCTCTGGCACCAGCTATCTGTTTCCGTGAGTCCCTTCTGAAGGATATCCGTGTCCGATGCACTTTCCACTATGGCGCCCAGTTTGCAGTCGTCTGCAAACTTTGTCAGCCAAAGTCCTCCCATGTTGGCCTGTACTTCTGAGAAGTAGATGCCAAACAATAGGGGGCCAAGGACCGAACCCTGTGGGACACCACTTGTGACCGGCTTGGAGTCTGACACAGCGCCAGCAACTCTAACCCTGTGGGTTCTGTCCTTAAGCCAGTTTGCAACCCATCTTGTGACATATGGGTTTACATTTAAGCTGGTAAGTTTTTCTACAATACCCGAGTGGGGTATTGTGTTGAAAGCCTTTGCAAGGTCAAGGTAGGCTGTATGGACTGCCTTTCCCTCATCAATCATAAGGTTATGCACTATAGATATTCTTAAGTACTAATATCAGACACATTGGGGGTTTATCAATGTACACCTACATGCACAATACCTTCCTATGCATCTGAAGTGGAAGTGAATTAAATGAACAGGACTTTTTTTCTGGAAACTGAAGTGGATCAGAGAAACTGCTGAAGAGCTGTTGTCCTTCTGTCGCTCTGCTCTTCATGGAGAAGCTGTTGATGCCTGTGGCTGAAATCTCTGGAAATGCCGAAGAGACTAGTTCTAACATTAAATACTTTGAGGGAATAGGTCATAGTACAGTCTGACACATAACTGGCACTAATGCTGGCATTGATCTTGAAGCAGTACCAGATAAGAATTCAGCCATAACAGTGGGTCCCTAATGCCAGTACTAAACACATAAGGGGAGACATTACTGCTGATGCCTTGAGAGAGAGAGAAGGGTCAGGAGCCAGCACTGGGACAGACAGTGTTGACAGACATTTGAGAGGTCAATAAGTACTAGATGTCCAAGCCATCAACACGGAATAAATTGCGTCAAGCTTGACGCCAACATTTCAGCAGTACACAAGGTTCATTACATCAATTTCAGAAATGTTCAAATCTTCAGTGCTGGTACTAAAAACCCACGTACTATCAAGTAAAGCCTTGGTGCCCTGATCTGGAAAGTAGAAGTAGCAAGAGGTTCTGTAACCCCAACTAAAAACCCAGATGGGGAAGAGAGCCCAGACGTTTTTCTGCCAAACCAAGAACAAGGCCTTTTCGATTTTCTCATACATGAAGTCAGACACTACGGGAATGAGGTCTCACTGCAGTGCAGATGGTCAAGGTGCTAACTAAAGTTTCAACAATTAATTGGTTATCTTGTTATCAAAGGCAGACTAAGTGGCTACAAGGGAAGTAGGAGAAGTAACCAGAACAGCAATAGGAGTGGCAGGATTCTCCATAACTCAACATGTAATAGGAGAGGCACAAGCTTCCACCACATGAAAAGAAAATTTCGGACTGGGCATTACATACAGGATTATGAGTAGGTTGGTAATCTTAACAGACTTATGTGTTTGACACAGGAATGCCAAGAAATTAACCTTGAGATCAAAGCTCAAGAGGTGAATCTTGGCATCCATGTTGAGAACACACAACAGTAGGTTGGGATCGCTGACCCGATCATACTTCTTTGCAGTGAACCTTCTTCATGTACTACTAGGTACAGTAAAAAAGAAAAGGGGACAAAAAAAAGCTAGGTATTTTGCCAGCTTTCAAAGCCGTAAAGCACTTGGCAGCTGTTGTCAGAAAGTCAGTGTAACTCAGCCCCTAACATTTACGATCACCTTCAATGTCTCTCAACTGTCCAGATTTTCTAAGGTCTAGATTTTTGCCTCATATATGTTTGGTCTGCTCCTCATAAAGTTGGTGGTTTTCAAACAAATTCATAAGGACTGAAGTTGCTAAACAGTAACATACATTTTAGTTTTAGACTTTGCATCCACCAGAAAACAGAGACAAACACACAGAATAACAGGAAGTCAGGGGCATGTTACCAACTGACACCAAGCAGAAACTAATCTTTTTATTCTGCTGCTGTCATTTGCTGGTCAGTACTGGCAGATTTTACTGCCTAGCCAGAGACCTACTTAACTTAAGCAGGAGGTGCTTAACATTTGTTAAGGTCAAGTCTCATGCCATTCTAGTGCTTAATTGATTTTTTTTTCCAAAGATTAAATCATTATTACTGAACTATACTATTTCCATGACGCCTCAGAACTAGAAGAAGAGGTGCGAGATCTTCTAAAACTTTTGAACATCTTTAAAGATTAGTAGGTGTCGAGGTGAAGAAAGTAGCTGGTCCTAAAACCAAAACAGAAGACTTTACAGAATCCCGAGATGCAATTTAACTTTCCAATGTCTCATCACAGAAACAGAAATCTGTCCAACTCTCACATTATATGCAGATATGAGATTCTTCTTTTTAAAATAGAGAGTTTGTATTTCGCAAGTTGTTCTGATGAAGCTAGCATTGCCTAGTGAAAGCGCTTAACATTCACATGTATTAATAAATATACTTTGATTTTACTTATTCCGGTGGATTTATTTTGCTGATCCGAACTTGGGTGATCTCTCTCGTGAGGATTTTCCAGTTTTGTCTACAGTGTTGTTCCACACGAGTGATTTGTTACGTAGATTCTCCTAAAGCAAACATCATGCTTTATGTGCCTACCCTGTGGAGAAATTTCTTCTCTTCCATAGGGAAACCTGTAAAAATGCATGCTCCATTTTGACAAAATAGCATCTGCCCTATTAAAAAAAGAAAAGGAAAAAAAGCACGGCAAATTTCCACAATACAACCAGTGCAGAAGCCCATGATGAGAAACAGACAAAAGAAGGCAATTCAGCCAATAATGTGCCAATGTAAATGAGCACAAGTCAATACACCAACAACCATTAAGACTAATAATGACTAGCAATATGTAACCGTGTACTGACTAACTGACCAAGAATTGAACAGTTAACAAAATACTATAAAAAAGAGAAACTGAATACCAGACCAGTCGATGATGCCATCCTCAACTATTTTTTCCTTACACAAGGAAAAATCCACATACACCACTTACAATACATAAAAATACTCCATTAAATAACATTTTTTGAAAGGGGCAAGCCCCTTCCCACATCTTTACATATACTAATTCAGAGAGGGCATATTCTTTTCCGTTTTACACACATACTCCTACCCACCTTCTACATACAAAGACAGAGGAAGCAGCAAACAGTTGCTGCAACTGCATAATAAATTAGGTTATGATGATAATTACTTTGGCATGCTGAGGACTCCATGGCTAAATATGGATAACACGGGATGAAACTGAGGTGACAGATCCTGTTAATCTTAAAACCACTGCCTTCTTGTAATCTGCAACAATGACAATTCAATTTTGTTCCAATGCTTTATATTCTAATGCTAAATTTCCCTGACTGCAATAAGTGTGTGTGTTCCGTCTGCTGGAATGCATATGCATTTCATTCAGTAGCATTAAACCACAGCCAAGGTAATCACCTTTAAATCGCCTCCTTCACAGTATCAAACTACTTCTGCAGGCCTGTAACCCTGTTGTGTACTACTGTGTGCCATTATCATGCAGTCACCTGCAAAGAGATTTTAGCATTGGACTTAAATTAAGTCATGTCAATCAAAATTATGGAGAATAGCAAAGTGACTAAAATACAATGGTGAGGCAGCACCACTTATAAGTGGCTGCTCTGCAAATTCCAAACTGCTCTCTTTCTAACAAATGTCCAAAATATAAAAGTCTACTTTGAATGCCAATCCCACCTCAATTTTTACAGCATTCTCCTGAAATGGCACCACATCTAACGCTTTGTTAAAGTCTGCCTGCTTACACTGAAGACAGTGAAGGATAAAAATTGTCTTATGGAACGTGCAATGCAGTTTTTTATGAAAAATACCAATTTATATCTGGTTTCCATGTGACTAAAGTAAAGACTTTCTTCATAACTGCAGGAGACAATTTTCCCTTTTTTACTAAGCAAAGTCCTAATCCACGTGGAAACCTTTACTCATTTCAACTAAAACCTAGACATAAAACTGACAAACGTTGGCAACCCTTTAATAGCATTTCCCTATAATCCCCTTCACTTGAATACATTTTCTACATCACTTCTGCTGTAAAACTTTTTGCAAAAAAAGACAAATCGGTAACAATTCCTAGACTTCCACAAAGTGCATGCCAAGCCAGTAAACAGTAACAACCTTCAGTTGACTATTTAAGCATACATTCAATCTTACTCTCACTAACAAATCCATTCTGCCCAGTTTTAAATCACTTATATTAATAGCACCCCTTCCCAAACCAGTTCCTCTCGAAATTACTGACTACTGGTCAATTCCTGTCCTACAGCAAAAATTCTGGCAACATTTTAATTTATAGGTAAATATTAGAACATATTCAAAAATATGATATACTCACACACAGACAACACTGACTCTGTCCCAGCTACTGTACCCTAATATCAATGTATAATTTAGCACATCAGATTTAAAGTAATACTGAAGACAGACTATTCTCAGGTGCTTTAATTTTTGAATCTTAAAATGTGCCTTTAAAACTGTGGACTATTACCTACTACTACTACAACTACAACTGCTGAATAAAATGGTCTTTGCTCAGGAAATAATTCAGCAGTTCCCAAACTACATTAACAGCATATTTCCAATATACCTTGACTGCTACCCCAGAGACAGGGTGTGATTCAAAAAACAGTACTACACAACTCAGTGCAGGGAACCTTTTTCTCCCAACGTAATCAGTCTGCTTCACAATCTAACAAATGTGAATCATCTATCCTGCAAGCAAATGATAATGTATTTACAAGAGGACAAACAGTACAATTGCACAAGTCCTACTTCTTAGTAACAGCAAACATTCGTAGAACACACTGTAGTAGTGCCCTGCTACCCTCCTCTGGCACGCTACTAAAACTCGGAGTCCCTGCCACCGCCTGTCTGTGAGGGACTGTCTCACAGACCTGTCAATTTTCTAGTATCCAGCAGGGAGAGAAAATGGAAACAAGCTTTGCGAACACCTCCTGTGATGCCCGTGAACTGGCCCAGCAATCAAGGAGCCTCAATCCTCACCACTAGCACCAGTGAGGGGTGTCCATATAGGCAAAGGATAATAAATACACACACAGTAAAGTACAATTTCCCTTAAGAGATCACAGTCAGTCAGGGGCTGGTTTCTCTCTCTTTCTCTCCAGGTCCCCAATAAGACTCCCCACTGGCACAGCTATAGAACCTAGATCTCAGCTTAGTGGGCGAGCTAAAACCTCCAGCACCCTCTCTGTCCAACCAGTGCTTCATGTCCCTGCCCAAGTAGCTGACACGCACACTTTGAGATAAGAGTTCATACAACCACACAGACACAATTGGGGAAGGCTGGCACAGGTTCTTCAGCTGTGCCCCTTTTACCCAGACTATACAGTAGAAATCACTGCCACCACCCAGCTAATATTTATCAGCTACTCAAAGGCCCTTATGAAAAGATGTCCAATTATACTGTGCAATATTATTATCCAAATGGTAAGCGCAACCAGATAGTATCACTGTATGCATGCAATGTACGCTTAGAGCTTAAATTATTGCTACACAAAATAGCAGCAGTTGAAAGGTTTAAAGATATTTAATAATAAATAAAAAAAACACAAAACAATACTTCTTACTACACAGTGCTAGTCAAAACTTCAGAGATCACAGAAAATATTTAAAATACAGTAGAAAAGTTCTGAAATCACAGAAAATCAAACTAATCTTCCTATTTCCTAGCTATATCTAAGAGAAAACACAGTTCTACAACCCTAATTACATACAGACACAAACAGAGTGGTGAGTTGGATGTTCAAGATAAATGCATTATTTCTGTCCTTAAATTGATAACAAGAGTACCACTGATTCATTTCAGATTACATCATTTCTTTATGGTTCCAAGGCTAACAGACTCTCAAGAGATTAATGGCCTTTGATCTTGCAGCTGGTTAGGAAGCCAGAGCAATAAAAGAAATTATACATGCAAATTCTAGCCATTAACTCTGGCCTCAAAACAACAGGCAGAATGGCTCCCTCTAAACATCTCGGCTCTGAAGTTTAGATCAAAGAATTTCACCATGCTTGACTTACCAGCTTTGTTACAACAGAGTGCACGGTTACATTTTTGCAGTTCCACATCCACTACAGTCTTTTCATATTTAAGACAACAAGCCTGTGGCTTACATAAAGAAGTTATGTCTTACCATAATGTTCCATCTGTATTGTTGATCCTCGTTCAGTCATTATGCATGGGTATCGTTTCTGAGCTCGGAACCAAGCCGGCCATTTTCCAAGCTTGTGTCAGCTTCAAACTCTCGAGCTAAACTCTTACCCACAATTCCCCTGTCCGTTACCTCAGATTGAGTTTGCAAGTTAAAGAAGGTAGAGGCTAACTCTGGTCAAATAACCGAATAGAACTTGATGGTGAGATCCACTAGAAACCACAGGAGGGGGAAGGAGGGAGGGTCGTAATGACTGAACAAGGATCAACAATACAGATGGAAAGTTATGGTAAGACATTAACTTCTTTATCTGATAACATTAATCCTCGTTCATTCCTTACGCATGGGACAGAGTCCCCAGCTACCTCTATTCCTGGGAGGCTCTCATGGAAGGACATTCCTGAGCACCACAGAACCGAAAGATGCTCTTCCCCCTGGAGACCAAATCTAATTTGTAATGATTGATGAAGGTATGAGGCGTAACCCCAAGTTGCAGCTGCACAGATGTCATGTAAAGAAGCTCGGGCAGGGAAGGCAGCAGAAGTTGCCACCAACTTTGTTGAATGAGCTTTCATGGTAGTAGGCAAAGTACAGTTTTGTACCTACCATAAATGTAGATGTCCGATAGGTATGCATCTGCAGTCATCACATATGGGTTGTCCTGCCTCAGGCAGCCCTTCGGTCGTCCGGATTCCAAAGTCTGGGTCCGGCGTCGGCTGATGTCGCCCTTTCCCCAACGTCACAACGCCTGGGGTATAAAAGCATCAGCAGACGCCATCTTCCTCAGTTTTTCTTGCCCCAGATGCCAGGTGCCCTCTAGGAAGGCTAAATTTGGAAAAATGCAATAAAAAATCCAAACATTTGCAAATATATATATATATATATATATATATATATATATATGTATAAAACAAATACACCATAATAGATCCCCCAGCTAGCTAATAGAGAGGTAAGCACCCTACCACAGAGGGGAAGGAGGGAGGGTAAACCTGACTGCAGATGCATACCTATCGGACATCTACATTTATGGTAGGTACAAAACTGTACTATGTCCTTCAAGGATGCAGCTGCAGTCATCACATATGGGTAGAATACCATAGCCAATCTGGGGTTGGAGGTACTAGGAAAAGGATGGTGTAGCTAAGATACCCTGCAGGACAGCCGTAGCAAAGCCTGCTCTGGATCTGGAATATAGAGGTAAATTGTAATGCTTGGCAAATGTATGCACGGAGCTCCATGTGGCAGCTTCTAAAATGTCTTTTGTAGCCACCCCTCTTAAGAAGGCTGTGGAGGTGGCTGTGGCTCTCGTAGAATGAGGTCTAATGTTAGCTGGTACAGTCTTTCCATGAAATGAGTAACAAAAGCGGATGCAATTTCCTATCCATTTTGAAATTGTCTGTTTGGAAATTGCTTTTCCTTGAGTACCAGCAGCATATGCTACCAGCAGCTGGTCAGTTTTTCTGAAACCTTTAGTTCTGTCCAAGTAGTAGCGCAACTGTCTGTGAATGTCCAGGGTGTGCAGCAGTTTCTCCCCTTTGTTTTGTGGATTTGGGAAAAAGGTAGGCAAGTGAATGGCCTGATTCAATGAAACCCTGGATACCACCTTTGGCATAAAAGTAGGATTAGTTCTTAATGAAACTATCCTGATGGAAAATAATATACGGCTGAACTGCCATCAGGGCCTGCAATTCCGAAACTCTACTTGCTGAGGATATAGCCAGAAGGAAAGCAGTCTTCCATGAGAGGTACTGTAGATCTGCAGATGCTGCTGGTTCAAATGGAGGCAGTGTTAGTTTTTCCAACACGTAGTTAAGGTCCCAAGCAGGTAGAGGTGGTTTCCTAGTTTCCTAGGAGGCTTGATGTTTTTGATCCCTCTTAGAAACGGTCTTAGGAGAGGATGAGAAAAGACAGGGGGATCAGTATTGTACTCTGCTGAAATTGCTGAAGCATGAGTCTTAATAGAAGAGTAAGATAGTCCATTGTGGAACATTTCTGCCAAATATTCCAGGATATGTGCCATGTTCATAATTGTCGCATCTAGGCCCTTTGTGGTGTTCCAGATGAGAAATCTTTTCCATTTTGCTGAGTATGTCTTCCTTGTGGAAGGGCGGCGAGCTTCCAGAATAATATTCTTTACTCTCTGGGATAGCTTATCCTGAGGAGGAGTCAAGGTATTCTCCACGCTGTTAGTTGCAATGTTTTCAGGTTGGAGTGAAGAGTTTTGTATCTGTGCTGTGTCAGTAGAAGTGGCCATAGAGGTAGGGGCCATGGCTTCGTACGTGACATGCTCCTTAGCAGTGGGTACCAGTGCTGTCTTGGCCAGTCCGGAGCTATCAGGATCACTTTTGGCTGCTCTGCCCTGATCTTCAGTAACACCTTGGTCATTAATGGAATAGGAGGAAATGCATACACTGTCAGATTTTTCCAGCTGAAAGAGAGGGCGTCCACTTTCCACGCTTGTGGGTGGTATGTCCTTGAGCAGAATTTCTTTAGTTGATGATTGTGGGGATGCAAATAGATCTATGTCCGGCTCCCCAAGATTGTGTTATCTGTTGGAAAATGTCTGGGTGCAGCATCCATTCGTGTGCATCCATGATATTTCTGCTTAAGCTGTCCGCCAGTGTATTGTCCTTCCCTGGCACAAACTGAGCTTGTAGCTGTATATTGAGTTTCAAGGAAAGATCCCATAGATTTATTGCCAGTCTGCACAGAGGGTAAGAATGGGTACCTCCTTGCTTGTTTATGTACCACATAACTGTGGTGTTGTCTGTCCTTATTAGTAGATTGCCTTGATGCAGAAAGAGTTTGAAGGCCTCGATTGCGTGTATCACTGCTAGCATTTCTTTTTGATTTATGTGCATGCGTAGCTCCTTTCGTGACCACTGTCCTTGGATAACTCTGCCCTCCATGTGTGCTCCCCAACCTAGGTCTGAAGCATCTGTTGTAATAGTTTGGGAGGTTTTTGGCTTTGTGAAGGGCACCCCTCTGTTGGACTGGCTGGCCTGAGCCCACCACAGAAATTCCTTGTGAAGGCATGGAATGAGTGGGATTAAAGTTTCCAAACTGTGACTCTGCTGAGTCCATAAACTCCTTGGGTACCACTGTAGCTTTCTCATATGTAGCCTTGCTTGTGGAATCAGAATACAGGATGCCATGTAACCCAGGGCCTGCAGGATTTTCCTTGCAGTCAGCCGAGTTTGTCTTGTCAGATTCTTGAAGTAATCCGGTAGTTGACTTTGTTTTTCTTCTGCGAGATAAGCCATTTGGGTGGTTGTATCTAGATCCGCACCCAGAAAGGTTATTCTTTGGGATGGAACAAGTCTTGATTTGTGCATGTTGACTGTATATCCCAAGGCCTGTAGAAGATTGATGGCATAATTTAAGTCCTTTATCAGAGTTTGTTGGTTGTCAGCTTGTATAAGGCAGTCGTCCAGATATGGGTAGATTTGAATCCCCTGGAGTCTGAAGTGTGCTATTACTGATGCCAGACATTTCGTGCATACTCTGGGCACAGTAGATAAGCCAAAGGGCAATGCTGAGAATTGATAATGCTCTGACCCTGCAAGAAATCTGAGGTATCTTCTGCAACTTTGTCTGATAGGGACATGCAGGTATGCCTCCTTGAGGTCTAGAGTAACCAGCCAAGACCCCTTGCCCAGCATGGGAAGGAGTTGCTGTAGAGTCAGCATTTTGAATTTTGGCACAATGAGATAAGTATTCAGTACGGACAAGTCGAGAATAGGCCTCCATTGATGCTCTTTTCTTGGAACAAGGAATAGTCTGGAGTAAAATCCTTGGCCTTGTTCTGAAATAGGAACTTTTTCTATGGCTTTCATTTGGAGTAAGTTTGAGATTTGTTTCAAAGCCTCTGTCCTTTGATTTGGTGGCAGACCTGGTATGCCTTTTCTTTTTGGCAATGTGTGGAAATGGAACCTGTATCCATTGTCTATTATTTGGGGTGTCCATTTGTCTCTTGTAATGTTGTGCCAATTTCTTGAGAATAAAGAAAGCTTTCCGCCCAAAGGTGCTTCTAATTGAGCCCTGGTTGGCGGAGTCAAAGCAGAGTCATTGAGTTTGTCCTTGTGCAGCAGTTGCAGATCCTGAACTGCCTGTCTGGATTGGAGGTTGCCATTGACGGCCTCTGTAGGAGCCCCTAGCTTGGCCTCTACCTCTGGCACGCCTGTTTCTGCCCCTTTGAAATCTTTCTGTGTCCGGAAAGGACCAATTCTTGGAAGGCCAGTTTCTGCTGAATCTAGGCGGTTGGAGTTGAAGAAAATCCTTAACTGTTTGTACAGATTTTGCCTTTTCCTCAAATTTCTTTAGGACGTCTTGAGCAGTGGAACCAAATAACACTTGCTTTTCCAGTGGAGCATCCAAAAGCTTAGCTTTAACATGTTCTGGCAGAGATTGTTCCTTCAGCCAAGCATGCCTGCGTATGACAACACCTGTCATTGCTGACCTACATGAAGCTTCCAATGCATCATAACCACACTGTAAGAAATGGTTGCTAACCTGCTGGGAATAATGTACCAGATCCTGAAGGGATTTACAGTCCAGGGGTTCAGAAGAAGACCATTTCTTATGCATTTCTTCTAACAAATACTCTTGATACTGTATCATGTAAAATTGACAATTTAATGCCCTCATAGCAAGAGTGGCAGAAGTATACACTTTTTTACCCCAGCTCTCTAATGCCCTGGACTCCTTTGCAGAGGGGAGTGGGTTCTTAGTAGTAACAGCTGCAACCCCTTTAGGGCCCTGTGAAATAGTTTCAGGGTCAGCAGAGTGTGCCTTATAAAGAAAATTGTGTGTGTCCGGGACCCTGTAATACCTATCAGGCTTAACAGGGGCCGGAGGCAGAGTGTCAGGGGTCATACTAGAGTCAGAATATACATCAATCACATTTAAAACAGGAGGAATAGCCAAAGGCCTATGCTGAGGTAAATGAAAAGTTCATAGTCTTTTCCTGGAATCAGAGTATTCCTGGCCCTGCCATTTGAAATGCTCTCTCATAGTGTGAAGGGTCTCCCCAAAGGAAAGCTCTTCAGGAGGGGAGGCTGAGGGAATAGATTCCTCTGCATCCGAATCCTCGTAGGCCGAATAAGCCTCCTCCTGGTAGTCTGAGTGATCCGAGCCAACAGAGGCCTCCTCTGAAGAAAGGGGATCAGGGGGATCCATCCTGGGCCTTTTGTCTAGAGGGGGTTGGGAGCCCCTGTCCGGATGAGACTGAGAGCCCCTAATTAAGGAGATCAGGTCCTCTACTAAAGTTAAAATCTGTGAACTAGAAGAAGGTCCCTGAGAAATAACTCTGGGAGGCATGGCTTTAGTGTGTTTTGCAGCTTTAGCCCTGGTGAAGGCCTTAATAGACATGGATGCAGGAGGCCTGGCTGCACCACGTGCTGGTGTAGCTTTATCTAAAGGTATGGTGTCAGTAGATTCCAATACACCAGTTTCGGAAGGCAATTCTGTAACCGACTCGGTAGGAGCCTCCGGGACCGAGGCTGTCGGTTGTATTATTTCAGGGTTCGGAAGTTCCAAGGACTCTGCATCAGCCGAGACCGAGACACTCGCGGTAGGCCTAGCCGCGGTTTCAGCCGAAACCGCGGCCCGCGTGCGTCGGTCCTTGTCTTTCCGTTTCTTAATTAAATGTGATGTCAGGGTTTCCGACGGCATTTTGTAAGCAAAACTATCCCCAAAAAACTCTTCTGCGAACTCCGACCGACGTCTAAGAGTGCGTTGGTTGAAGGAAGCGCAGGCAGAGCAGGCTGAGACGTTGTGGTCTGGGCCTAAGCAAGGAAGACAATAAGAATGGAAATCCTTATGAGGTATTTGTTTCCCACAAGTTAAACAATTATTAACTTTTTCTGACATCGGCTGAGGCAAGAAAGAGTCCCCAACGGGGTACTTAGCTTTTGAAGTCTTCGGATAGCGAAATTACAGGAGCTGGCCGACCGGCACTTGCGAACTGCTTCTGCTTCGGGCACCACACGGCAAGAAAGACTGAGGAAGATGGCGTCGGCTGACGCTTTTATACCCCAGGCGTTGTGACGTCGAGGAAAGGGCGACATCAGCAGACGCCGGACCCAGACTTTGGAATCTGGCCGACCGAAGGGCTGCCTGAGGCAGAACAACCCATATGCGATGACTGCAGATGCATTCTTGAAGGACATTGAGATATTACGCTGTGTGTAAATAAAGGTCACACAGTCCTTTAACCATCTAGCTAATGTGACCTTGGCAACAGCCGATCCTATTCTAGATCCAGAAAAGGCCAAAAATAACTGGTCAGATTTACAAAAGGGTTTAGTCCTGTTCAAGTAAAAACAGATTTGCCTGTGTATATCTAGGGTATGTAGGCAATACTCTCCTTTGTTTGAATGGTTGGGAAAGAAAACTGACAATTCAATGGCTTGATTAATGGACATTTCAGAGATCACTTTAGGCAGAAATGATAGATTAGTTCTCAGAGACACTCTATTCTCTATGAAAAATCAAGTATGGAGTCTTGATACATAAAGCCTGAAGTTTAGAAATAAGTCTGGCAGTAATAGCGACCAAAAACAAGGTTTTCCATGACAAATACTTGAGTTTGCAAGAAGAGGCTGGTTCAAATGGTGCCATTGTCAGAGCTTGTAGAACTAATGATAAATCCCATGGTTGAATAGGGTCTCTAAAAGGTGGCTTCATATGATTCACACCTTTTATGAAGGTCTTGCACAATTTATGGAACGAGAGAAATCTTGGACACACTCATGAAAATTAGAAATTGCAGCCAAATGAACTCTAATGGTAGAGGCCGATAGAACCGATTGAAATAGGTCGGCCAGATAGTCTAGTATTATTGACACTGGTGCTGAAAAGGGGTCTACTTGTTTATCTTTCAGCCAACAGGTAAATATTTTCCACTTGCTCAGATAAGTAATTCTAGTGGAAGACTTATGAGAAGCAATGAGAATATCACATACTGGTAAAGAAAGATCATTCTGCCTAGCAATCAAGGGAATTGGAGTAGCCAATCCGTTAGCTTCAGGCTGTTCAGGTTGGGATGAATCAGGTTCTGTGGGTGTGAGATCAACTCCGGGATTGAATGGAGAATCCATGGTCGATCTAGTAGGTGAGGCCAAAGGAATGGGAACCAAATCTGTCGTGGTCAATATGGTGCTATGAAGATTACCTTGCTCCTCAACTGCTGGGCTTTCTTCAGAAACTGGGGAATGAGAGAAAAGGGTGGAAATGCGTAGAGAAGACCCGAGGGCCAATCATGGATTAGAGCGTCCCTGGGTGACTGTCCCGGAGGGGGAATAAGGGAGAAGTAGTTGCTGCATTTGTAGTTGGTCGGGGATGCAAAGAGGTCGCAGCAAGGATGGCCCCAGCGGTGGAAGATCTCTGCCGCTATCGAGGGATTCTGGGAACACTCGTGAGGTTGCAGATCTGTCTGCTATCACATTGGAACTCCCGGAAATGTGCATTGCTAGAAGAAAACGGTTGGTAGACATCGCCCATTGCCATATCCTCATAGCCTCTCGACAAAAGGGGTAAGATGTGGTTCCACCTTGCTTGTTGATGTACCAGACCATTGCCACGTTGTCTGAATGAATCACAATTGTCCCAGACGGCAGCAGGGGATGGAATGCTTGCAACGCCAGAAGCACCGCCCTCAGCTTTAGAACAGTTATATGCAGATGGGCTTCCAGTTGGGACCAAGTGCCTTGGACAGTCTGTCCCTGACATAGCCCCCCCACCCCATCAGAGAGGCATCCGTGGTCACTGTGGCCTTGGGTTGCTGGGGGGAAAAGGGGCAAGACCATTGTGAGAGATTGTGTGTCATCCACCAATTTAAATCATGTTTGCACCTGTGGGTTACTCGAATCATGGCTGAAAAGGATACATTGGGTGAGCAGTAGCCATTGTAGAAGCCTCATATAAAACCTGGCCAGGGGAATGGTGATGGAGGCTGCCATGGAACCCAACAGCTGTAGAACCGAGTGAGCCGTTGATTTGTCCTTTGAAAGGATTGGAATTAGTTGTTGCTTTATCCTTAAAATTCTGTCCTCTGGAATAGCAGCTCTGCAGTTTTTTGTGTCCAAGATAACCCCTATGAATTCTGTTGACTGAGATGGGGTGAGATTGGATTTCTGCCAGTTTATGGTTATGCCTAGCCTTTGATCAGCGAGGAGAGAGTATGCCAGGGCTTTTTCCAGTAGATGTCTGGTGGGGGCAGAAATGAGCCAGTCTAGGTATGGAAACACCTGGAATCCTAGAAGTCACAAAAGTGAGCTGTGACAATTGCCATGCACTTTGTGAACACACTGGGGGCTGTAGACAGTCCCAAGGGCAGTACTCTGAACTGGTAGTGACTGGCTCCCACACGGAAGCACAGAATGTGGTAGTACGCATCTTGAAGATCTGCACATCCAATCATCTTTTTCCAAAAGCGGAAGGATAGACTGTATAGTGACCATCCGGAATTACTGTACTCTCACAAACTTGTTCAATACACTGAGATCCAAAATTGGTCTCCAGTCCCCGGTTTTCTTTGGCACCAAAAATAGTCTTGAGTAGAATCCGGATCCTATCTGGTCTGGAGGGACTATTTGGATGACTCTTTTTCTTAGCAGCTTTTTTTATCCTACTGCTGCTGCTTCTTCCCTTTGACTGGGCGGAACGTCAGGAAGATTTTTTGAAGGGACGGGACAAAGATCGAAGGAGATATGATAACCTCTGTTTATGATGCTTTGTACCCAAGAATCGGTGGTGATGGTTAGCCAGGCAGAAGGGTACAAGGAGAAACGTCCCCCAACCACCTCCAGAGGAAAGGAGTTGGGCCGCTCTTCAGGAGCGCTGGTAGGATTGACCACGGAAAAAATCCCTGGAACCCTGGTTACGCGGTTCCCCTATGCCCTGAAAGAAGCGTCTTCCCTGTGAGTTTCCCCCACTGCCTCTGGGGGAGAACTTGGCCTGTGTGTCACGGAAAGGACCCTGAGATTTCTTGAACATATCTTCCCACTCTTTTGGTTTTGGGAGAATGCACACTGAGGGGAAGAATAACAGACACCTACGGCAGAAAGGGTCTTACCGTCTTGTTCACATCTGGCCAGTGTGCTTTTAACTTTGGGCCCAAATAACGAGGAGGGCTCAATGGAGGCATTAAGAAAGGAAGACTTAAAAAGGTTCCGTGAAGTTGCACAAGCGCATCCAGGCGTGTCATCTCAAGACCACAGCTGAACCCGCCACTCTAGCTGCTCCTTCTAATGCGCAAGACATCAAATCACATAGAGGAGTTAGATATAGACTCAATGGTGGCAAGCTGAGAGGCCACTTTGTCACGGACCTCATCAGACACTGCACCAGCCAAGGTTTCAGAGAGCTCAGAAACCAGATCCCTTTGAAGCCTGGAAAATGTGCCATATAATTCATGGACCTGATAGCAAAGGTCGCTGAAGCCAAGGTTTGCTTCCCTATTCTGTCCAGGGCTCAGGACTCTCTGTTAGGCGGATGGACAGTCTGGCTTCCTTCTTCTGCCAGATCCTTTTTTGTTGCGGCTGCCACCACCAAAGCATCTACAGGAAGACCTTTGGACCAATGGGGATCTGAAGCAGGAGGGGACAAGATCTTATCTGGCCTCCGGGGAATAGCTTCAACAGTATCAGGGGCATTCCAAGCACGCTGCACGATGAACTTGATAAGCTCATCGGCAGGTGGAGTAACTCAGGAGGTAAGGGGCCGGGCGCAAAAGGCCTGCAGGAACACAGATTCCTCAGGGATCAGATTAGAGGGCTGCCAGTCACCTCTCCGTTTCAGAATTTCAAGGATATCGCCAAAGGATACCTCAGAGGGTGACAAACGGGATCCTTCCCCTCATCGAAATCTGTGTCTTCATTGAGGGACTCCTCTGTGGAGTCCATGTTCTTCCTCTTGCACAAACTTTTCCGGTGGACCTCCTCAGCGGGAGAAGCTGGGGAAGACAACGGAAAAGGGGATTCCTGAGGGAATATGTCCAGAGGCCCTTGCACCCGGTGTCTGCTAAGTGCAACTTGTGAAACCAGTGTACCAGAGGAGAGCGGAGGTATAGACAGTCCGTTATTGCCAGCAGTGGCGAAAGCCTCCTCCATCAGTTGGAAGGCTGGTCCACCCGGACAGGAGTGTACGTCTAGGACAGGGAGCACTCCTCCCCTAAGTGGCTCAGCCTGCCGACTCAGAGTCCCTGGATGGTTGTGGAGTAGCAAGCTATGCGTGTCACAGCTGACATCCTGGGCTGTAGCAAAACTTTCCTGCCATGAAGGCAATTGCGGTTCCTTAGTGAGATCCATAAAGGGAACCACAGAAGGGGAGGACTGTACTATATCCATGGACTTCAAAGGCAATGAAGGAGGAGAATAAGAAGGTGTCTTTGGAGATGGGTGATCACCTCCCAAGGAAAGATAGTTCCTGAGGGTTGGAATACCTCTGGCCAAGAATGCCTGGTCCACAAGATGCAACACATCATGTTCCAAAAGACTTCTAGTGGACCTCACAGTGACTGAGGGAGAAACAGGCCTGTCCATAAGAGAGGCAGACTCGGTGCCCATCTCATCTGACGGCACCGAGGACAATGATGCCGAAAAAGACTGAACTACTTTACTCTGCACCGAAGAAGTCAGTCATCGGTGCCGATGTCATAGTCTGCACTGACACAGGGATCGGTGCCAAAGTGGCTGTCGGTGCGGAAGCTGGAACCGACAAAACTGGAGTCAACAATAAAGGCCTCGGTTCTGAGGAAGATCTCGGAGCCGACGCGGTCAAGGTCTGCGCTGACTGAATGGTCGGTGCCGATACAGTGGTAATGGTCTGAACCGAGGAACCCCTCACTGCTGATATGTAGAAGGCTGCAGGAGAGGACAGAGCCGAAATCACTAATGGAGTCGAAGGCCTCGGTGCCAATGGTCTGGGCACCGAAAGCACTGGGGCTGACAGAGCGCTCCAGAGCCAAAATTTTAGCCTTTTTAGGTTTGGGTTAGTGAGAGTCCCCAGTCGGGGACGAAGGCAAGGATTTAGCCTTAGAAGAAACATCCATTTTCTTATGGGCTTTAGGAGGGGTTGAGACCTTTGACCCAGAAATAGCATCTGAAAGAGTGATTTTAAGTCCCTTCAGTATCAGCTTGTTTTTCCTTTCTAACAAAGCTCTATTAGAAAAGTTCTCACAAATAGAACAAGGTGGTTCAAAAGATAAATGGGAAGCTCCCAAACAATAAACACATAAAGAGTGTGCATCAGAAGTAGGCAGTTTGTGTCCACAATCAGAACACCGCTTAAACCCCGGACTACACTTTTTATCTGCCATATTAACAATCAGAAAAGAACCAACAATGGTACAACAGAGTACCCGAAGGTGTGAGAGAAATGAAAAAGTATTACCAAACGATGGTAAGGAGAAAATTACCTCGCGGTAAAAAGGGGAAGTAAAGGACAGAAAAAACCTGAGGAAATTATGAACGCTAGATGCGATAGGGCAAGAAACAATAAAATATCAACTTTTCTGACAGAAAAGTAATTTGTAAAGCAATTAAACAAGAATTGACTGTACTTAGCCCAAGAGAAGTAGCTTGACACGACCGGATGGCAATGCGGCAAACAAAATCTGAGGTAACAGGGAGAGGGGGATTGTGGGTAAGAGTTTAGCTCGAGAATTTGAAGTGGACGCGAGCTTGGAAAATGGCCGGCACGGTTCCGAGCTCGGAACCGGTACCTATGCATAAGGAATGAACGAGGATTAACAATATCAGATTAATCTTTACAAATGACAGCATTATCTACAAAATTATATCTGTCTAGGCTGGCAGCCTTCGCCTCTCTTCACACATCTGCCCCTGAAGAACTCAAGCTAGTTTTTCAAGTGACCCTTGAGAAACGTTGCTTGAGTGGGTTAGGTCTATCCAAGTATACCTTACCCTATTCCCTGTCTTGACAGCCCACCTGCATTGGCATTGCTAACCCCACTGTGGTGCTGCACTGACATATCATATGCTTGTAACCCTAGGCTCCATCTTAGCAACTTGGCAATTTGCTGGCTGGCTCTGTGTAACCATGTTAGGGGATTGTGAAAGGTTTAAAAATATTTAATAAATAAAAGAAACACACAAGACAATACTTCTTACTACACACAGTGCTAGTCAAGAGTTCAGAAATCACAGAGAAATATTTAAAATAATACAGTAGAAATGTTCTGACATCACATAAAAGTAAAAGTAGTCTAGTATAATCTTCCTATTTCCTAGCTATATCTAAGATAAAACACAGTTCTACAATCCTACTTACATACAGACACAGAGTGGAGATTTGGATGTTCTCAAGACAAATGTTCCAATGCTCTCATTCTTTATGTCCTTAAACTGATAACACAGTACCACTGATTCATTACAGATTACATCATTTATTTCTGGTTCCCAGGCTAACAGAGTCTCAGAGGTATCTTGTAGCAGGTCAGGAAGCCAGGGCAATAAAAGAAATTATACATGCAAATTCTAGCCATTAACCGCCTCACTCATCTCAGCTCCAAATTTTAGATAAAAGAATTTCACCATGCTTGACTTACCAGCTTTAAGACAGAGTGCACTGTTACATTTTTGCAGTTCCACATCCACTATAGCCTTTTCATATTTCAGAGAACAAGCCTATGGCTTACATCAATCTTTACAAATGACAGAATTATCTACAAAATTCTATCTGGCTAGGCTGGCAGCCTTCACCTATCTTCCCACCTCCTGTTACAATACCAAAATGACCTCCCCCTGCACACACATGCACTTCCCCTAAAAAAAGCCACATAACAGGAATCAAGGGTAGCCCAAACTATATACATCCAAAAAAGATGAGTGGGTACTGCCAGAAAGACAGCGTGCTTGTTGAACACACAACTGTTAGTCCTACAGTAGATATTCATACAGCACACTGCCTTACTGGCATTTTTGGTAGATTCACCAGGTTTACCCAACCAGTAAAGATAAGGGCCCAGGAGCACGTAGGGAATGGTATTAGTGAAGCCTACTCTGGCTCTAGAAAAGGCATCCACCATGTAGTGCGCACTAAAGGTAAGAACAGAGGACCAAGCTCCTGCTTCTAGAGTCCACTCCTTTCCAATACACCAAAGAGGAGGAAAAGGCCCTGTGGAAAGCACCTTCACCTTGCCTAGATTCACCTTGCCATAACGTGTGTAACAAAAAACATTTTTTATTTATATTAGCTAAGTCCACCTAAAACGCGTTTTTTCAGCGCTTCTGTGGATCCCTAGTGATATCTGCATTGCTTACTGTACTTATTTCCTTGTTTCACTTGAAAGAAAGTTACTGTTTGTCATTTTTGCATTTAAATTACCTGTAACACACTGCATTTAAGTTACCTGGCACTTGCTCACTAAAGCAATTATAAAAGTCAGCACTAAAAAATTAAAAGCACTACACCCTCACAAACGAGTACCTTGTTCCCCATTGGCCCTTTTTTTTCAATTATAAAGGAATTCCCAATACTATTCAAGCATGTCCAAAGGTCAGTTGTCAATCTCCTCTCCGGTCCAGCTAGTGAATCTGGGAATCTTGAGGCAATGTTACAACTGCCTCATGTACACAGACAACCCTCTCCTCCTCCGAACAAATTCCAACACATGAGAGAGATGCAACCATATAGCCAAACTGGGGGCAAAGCTCTCTCAACTCAGTACTGGCGTAACCAGTCAGGAGGAGAAGGAAACCACACTCACTACAATTCCAGTCTCACATAGACCCACCACGACAGCAAACCAAACACATAAATACACAAAAACATACTCGGAGGTTCTAAATAAAAATCTGCCTAAGCAGCAGAGACCTCCAAAGCAGACACCCAAGCAACCGCTACCCCAAAACAAAACACGTGCAACACATAGCTCACAAAGCCAGTGAGCCGAACACTCACAGCCCTTAAGGCTAAACTACACACCTGATACACTTCTAATAGGTGACTCTAGCGTCAGGCACACTGACGTCCCGCTCACCAGGCTGAACAAGGAGAAGGTCACGGTGAGCTGCCTGTCGGGCGCTAGGATCCGCCACACAACACAAGCACTCAGGTCACTCCAAGGCAAGAACAAATATGACTCGGTCATTGTCCATGCTGGTGTGAATGACCTGAGATGTACCTCCCTGGACTACATGAAAAGAGACAGAGGAGCTCTCTGAGCATGTAGCCCAGGCCGGTATGACCCGGACCTTGAGTAGCATCTTACCCTCACCAAGAATGATGCCACAATATGAAGACAAGGTGATCAATTTCAACAATTGGCTTAAGTATTGGTGTCATTCAAAGGGGATCCAATGCCTGTCTGCCTGGGATGACATGCTCGACAAGCCACGATGCTTCTCTAGGGACGGCTTGCATCTGTCACCCCTGGGCTTTCGGATATTGGCAAAGGCTCTTGCTACCCCCATAGTGCCTTTTTTAGGCAAAGCTCAAAAGACAAACCCACCTCCATAGGTATCACAAGGGATAAGAAACTAAGAGTAATGCTACTCAACGCCAGAAGTCTAAACCTCAAGATGCATGCACTTGAAACTCTCCTTAGCATGGAGAACATCAATATCTGTGCAGTAACAGAAACCCGGTTCAAGGCTCGCGAGAGCACCCCAGCACTACCAGGTTATACCTCATACCATGCTTTTCGGCCCCAAAACTTGGACCGAACCAGAAAAGGAGGGGGAGTATCAATATTCAAAGATACCCACACCTCCAGGTTGGTGGCACAGCACGAAGCATCAGAGACTATCCATGTGCAACTAACAGTGGGTAAAACTGCCTTCCAGTTTATAGCCTGCTACAGACCACCCTCCCAAACCAAGGAACCCCACTCGGCCTTCCTGAGAACACTGGAAAATATGAAGGTCTCTCCAAACACCATTATATTGAGCGACTTCAACTACCCAAACATAGACTGGGAGCATTACTCTAGCTCCAACACCCTAGCTCAAAGGTTCTTGGAATTTGTAAACTCAAATGCTATGGAACAACTTGTTACCACTCTCACAAGAGGGGAAAACATACTAGACCTGATCATCACCAACATGGGGACTATATGCTCCAGACCAGTATCCCTCACTGGTAAGATCAGACCATAAACTAATCTCACATCCCGACCCCACCCCCTGCCCAGAAAACCACAGTGAAAATCTTCTCTAAAGCAAATTTCACACTCCCGAGGTGGAATCCTTCAGAGCCCCCGGGCCTGTGGAAAATACGGCCCAGACCGCAGAATCCTTTATAAACGCATTCTATGAACACCTTCAGGAATGCATGGATCATGCAATCCCAAATAAAACCAAGACCCAATCCTCCAAAGGCAGACGTCCTGTCTGGTGGACCCCAGCCATAAACAAACTATACAACAGAAGGAGGAAGCTACTACATGATGGAGCAAAATCCCAAAAAGGGAAGGCATCTCTGATCAGTGTTAGCAAAAAACTACGGGCACTCATAAAATCGTCTAAGGCCAGCTTCGAGAGAAAAATTGCACAGGACACTAAGGATAATCACAAGGCTTTCTTTAGTTATGTTAGGAACCTAGGTGGGAATTTCCAGATATGCTCAGAATTGGTCCAAAATGACAAAAATACACCGAACCCACAGACATTGCCAACATCCTAGCTGACAGGTTCAGCGCAAACTCCCCCCTCCTCCCCACCAAAAGGGCAAATATCTATCCCAGCAGAGTGCTGTCCCCCTGACATCTCAGATGCTAAGAGCCGCCCTCTCCAAAGCAAAAAAACACAGCATCAATGGGACCAGACGGTGTCCCGGGCTGCGTCCTACATGAACTCCAAGAAGAGCTAAACCCAACCATAAAACTACTGTTCAATCTCAGCCTTAACACAGGATATGTACCCAAAGAGTGGCGTACAGCAACAGTGGTCCCTCTCCACAAAGGTGGTGCCTTAACGGACCCTGGAAACTATCGCCCCATAAGCCTGACTAGCTTGGTCTGCAAAGCTATGGAAAGGATCATCATGGACCTCATAAATAGAGATATTGGGGACCTACAGACACTGGATCCTACCTAATTCGGCTTAGTTAAGGGCAGATCCTGCCTCTTAAACCTGGTTGATTTCTTTGAAACAGTCAACAAGGCCATTGACGAGGGGAAGGTGGTCCACACAGCCTACCTGGACCTCGCCAAAGCCTTCGATACAATACCCCACTCGGGCATTATAGATAAGCTCACCAGCTTAAATATAAACCCCTATGTCACTAGATGGGTTGCAAACTGGCTCAAGGACAGAACCCACATGGTTAGAATTGCTGGAGCCATGTCAGACTCCAGACCAGTTACAAGTGGCGTCCCACAAGGCTCAGTCCTGGGACCTCTCTTGTTCGGTATATATTTCTCGGAAGTACAGGCCAACACGGAAGGACTGCGGCTGACCAAGTTCGCAGATGTCTGCAAACTGGGCACCATAATCGACTCTCCAGCCGACACAAGCATCCTCCAAAAGGGACTCACAGAAACAGACAACTAGTGCCAGAGCCATGGCCTCAAGCTAAATGCCAAAAAGTGTATAGTCATCCCCTTCGGCAAAAACAAAGTGCCCACAAATTACCACATAGGTGGTAATCCATTAAGTACGGAAGACGTAATTAGGGACCTGGGGACCCAAGTTGATAGCAATCTCTCATTTGACAACCACGTGGCCAAAGTGGTTAGAAAAACATTTTATATAGCCCACCTAATCATGAAGGGATTCACATCTAGATCAGGGGAGGTCATCGTGCCTCTTTACTCATCCCTCATCAGGCCCATAATGGAGTACAATGCCCTTTTGGGATGTACCTTACCAGACACCTGCAGCAACTGGAAAGACCCCAAAAGTACCTCACCAAGAGGATCAAAGGGCTCAAACAGATGCCATATGCTGCCCGGTTAAAGAAACTCCAGCTCTACTCAGTGGCATACTGCCTGCTCAGAGGCGATCTGTGCCTGACGTATAAAGCCATGTCCAACCCGGAATTAATGGACATGCTGCACCTCAGAAAATCCAAATCCCATCGAGCTACACGCTCAAGAGACTTGAACCTCAGCACTGAAATAAATAGGACATGCTGGAGGGACAGATTCATAACCCAGAGGCTCCCTTCACTCTGGAATAAAATCCCAGTCCAGGTAAGGCAAAGTCCCTCATTGACTCTCTTCAAGAAGAATCTTGATGAGTGGATGGGAGATTGTAGGTTTACTCCGGGTATCACCTCTGTGTCACTGTTAGTCAGAGGCACAGTATACTAACCTCGAAAAAGGGCATAGCAAAATTAATTTAAAATGGGTGGCAGAAGCCAAACACACTCTGGCTAGGCTTATAAATGCCCTAGGGCAGATAGTCATAGGTTCATACTAGGCTATTTATTTGGCAATTGTTAAAAGGGATAATCCAACTGGGCAAAAGCCCTTTTTCAGCAGAAGCTTGGGGAGGAAAAGCTCCACATTATAACAATACAAGAAAAAATTAACATGACAACGTAAATTAGAAAAGAGACAGAGTGAGGAAAACAGGTAACAGTCAAGAAAAAAAATAGAAGGAAACAAGAACAGTCATGTTGGGACTATTTGAAGAGAAAATTTGAATAAAAGGGAGGTAGTTAGGGGGAGGAAGGGAAAGAGAGCAGAGATGGAAAAGAGTGATACTTCAGGTGGGATGGTCACAGACATAATCAGGTGCTGTTCAGATGATGTTTGATAGTTTTCTTGAATTCATGACCATTGGTAATATGTCTGAGGGGCATGGGAAGCTTGTTCCATTAGGTTGCAGGAGAATAGCTATAGAAATTCTGTCCAACTAATTTTTAGATTTATGAATCTGTAATAGGGGATTGGTCAGAGCTTCTGAGGGATCGAGGGGGGGCTATAGATGGAAATTAGTGTAAGATACTAGGGCAAGAGGGGGGTTTGTTTAGGATAGAGTGGATAATGAGACGTTGAGTAAATACAAGTTGGTTAGGAAGCTCTAGCAAGATAAGACATGTGTCCTCAGAGCATGGCAATGATGAGATTTAGAAAGCAGATTAGCAGCAAATTTGGCTTTGTTGTTGTAGGTAGTTTCTAATTTGGAGAGAAGTGAAGACTGTACATTAGAATTTGTGAGCCATAGAAGAGGTTGGGGAACAAGGAAGCATGTGCAAGTGAGATTCTGGAGTCAGAGGGGAGGAACCTTTTGTTTCTATATAGTAGGCCGATCTTTTGGTGAGTTTTCTTAATACAGTGACGTACGCACAGATCAAATTTGAGCTGGCAGTCTATAGTCACACAAAGGAGCTTTGTGTGATTCTGGAGTGATGGTAGTATTATTAAATGAAGAGATGGCAAATGATTTAAGGTAGTGTAAGGATTTAGGGAGGAAGAGGAGGTGCTTTGTCTTTTTTGGGGTTCAGTATAAGTTGTTGGTTAGCAAGCCAGGATTCAGTGAGGTTGAAGGATTTTTGATGACCAACACGCAGTGGTTAGCTTAAAGACAGGTTGACCCTTCTTTGTCCATGTGCAGGAAATAAAGTCTTTCTGCCTTACTGAAGGGTGTTGTTCTATCTAGGTAATACCAGAGTTGCCGGTGTACAGCCAAAATATCAATTATCCACTCTCCCCTAGTCTTAGGTGCTGGGAAGAACATGGGGAGGTTGATAGACTGAACCACTTTGGCCGGGGGGGGGAGGGGGGCTTAGTACATAAAAAAAAATATCCTTGTAGGAAACGAGGCAAGTTTGTCCCACCATGAGAGCTTGCAGTTCAGAGACTCGCCTTGCACATGTCAGAGCAATAAGCAAAACAGTTTTCCGCGTTAAGAGCTTCAGACCAGTCTGAGTGGTAGGTTTGAAACGTGGTAAGGTCAATTTTTCGAGAACACAGTTGAGATCCCATGAAGGAGGAATTTGCTTGCAAGGAGTCTCGTATGCTACTTGTAATACTCCTTTTATGTATTGTTTTAGCAAAAGAAAAGAAGAGAGAGACAGATCTAAAGGCAGACAAATCAGAGTGCGTCACTAAATGCACTTTAATAGAGGAATACAATAAGCTATCCTGAAGTAGCTCACACAAATATTTCATGTCCAGAGAGATGTTAACCTCAAGGGACCCTCCGTTTCTGTTTAGGGAGCACTTATAAAACCTCATTCATTTCTAAAACACAAGATTTTATAGTAGCGAATTTTCTGGCCTTCTTTAACACCTGCTGCACATCCTCATGAAACAAGTACCTAAGTGGAGTACAGACAGACAATTATCCAGGTGGACAGTTGCAGTTGTTCCAAACTGAAGTGCACCAGTCACCCCTGAAAATGTGTGAGCAAATCCAGAGTGCAAGGAAGTATGTGGCAGATTCCACTGGCCACTACCATTAGAAAGGAAAGCCAAGATTGCCTGGGCCAATAGGGGGTCACCACAATTTATTTTTTGTCAGTTCTTTCTGAATATTCAGAAGTATCTTGTGAATCAGTGGGAAAGGTGATAATACATACAGGAACATTCCCATCCAAGGGAACAATAATGTGTCTGCCCTCCAAGACTGGCTTCAAGAATATCTGGAACAGAATTTCTCCAGCTGTCTGTTTTGAAAGGAGTAGGACAGATCTTTTTGAGGCATTCCCCACATCTGGACTAGATCTTGGAACACAAATGCCTTGAGCTGCCACCTGTGCAGGTATGCCCAGGATCTGCTTAGTCTGCCACAACATTTTGTTTGGACAGGATGCCTAAGAGAGTCAGAGTGCTGTAAAGCCAGTTCCCAGGACATCATTGCCAGCTGGCACAGAGTGTAAGACCTTGTACCCATGTGCTTACTGAGATACCACATCACTGTGGTGCTGTTCATAACTACAAAAGCAGAACACCGAGTTCATAGGTGATGAAGGACTTTCAAGACATGGATCACCAACATATGCTTCCCTGCATCCTTGCATTTCCAAGGGGCCTACATCTGCATTCCCACTGACACAGCACCCCAAGCGAAGTCAGAGAAATCTATCTGGACAGATTGAGATAGAAAGAGGTGGGAAGTAGTAAGTCCTGGATTGGTACTCAAATGTGATCTTAACAACTGTAACTCTCATCTGATGAAGTACAGCACCGGCAACTGGACTTCCATGAAAAGCAAGTACTCGGTCCAACAATTCCATATATACCAGTGAATTGTCCTCCTGTGGAGAAGGGCCACTGGTATCATCAGAATCATGGACTCAAGGAGTTCTAGAATTTTTAGGAATTCTCTTGCTGAGGTGACATTCCCCTGAGAATTTCTGAAACATTGCCTGGTATAACAGGACTTGATATTCAGGAAGAAAGCCCATTCTTATCAGTGCTGATTAAATACTCCAGGAAGATGAGGCTTTGTGAGAGCATCAGGTAAATGGTGGCAGGTGGGGGAAATGATGTATGAGAGTCTATCTAGTCATGGGACAAAAAAAAACTAGCCCGAGTAACGCCAAACAATGGCTGCATGGTCAGACAGTAAAAAATTAACCAATTCCACTGCTCTCCATATAAATAGCAAGCTTAAGTCCATTTCTGCATGGGTACTATTCTTAATACAGCACTGAACTAAATGACAGTAGCTTCAGTAACACAGTTCAAAGCACAAAATAGGCTAGTTTCAGCCCCAAATTAAAAGAAAAGAAACATCATATAACAGTTTAAGCCATTAAAGTATAAACATATGAAAAAGTCTTGTCAGAACTGGATTGCACAAAATGGCGCCAAAATTGTGATTTAAACTTATAACTCCAAACAACAAAATTCAACATCAGCCAGCCAGCCAGTTTTCTTGTCAAAACTTGCAAATCAACAGCAAAAATAGGCACGATCAACTTGCAGCTCTGGAAGCATGAGGTATGACAGAAACTCACCTAAACATTCACAAAAGGCTATAAAAATATTTCAAGGGTTAAAAATCCAACAAAACCAACAAACAGCTTACAATAAACAGTGAAGGCTTTATACTGTGCAGGCAAATTAAAGACCCAAGCAAATACAACGTTTCTAATCAGAATAAAATAGTCGAAGCAGAAGACTACACTATTCAAGCACTGATTCATAGGTTCACATAAAGTTTTTAGGCCAACAGCCCTAGTGCCCTTACAAGCCTAGCCATATTGATCTTGAGTTGCCCCAACTGTTGGTGGTTAGGTGATTGAAGTTCGCAGAGGTAAGGCTCTATGGTAGTTAATACAAATTTCCTCTGTCCAGGAGGGACATGGGCACTACGCCAGTAGTGAATTTATTTTTTTTATCCCCAACAAATTTGATTTTCAGTTGAATTGCACAGGTTATAGATCACATTAAAGGTGGGAACATTTTTGAAATGATTTATTGTGGTCTCATTTTTTTATATCACAAAAACCTGGCATTTTAGCAGGGGGTGTGCACACTTTTTATAGCCACTGTATGTGTGTGTGTGTATGTATATTTTATATATATATATATATATATATATATATATATATATATATATGTATAATATATATATATATATATATAATACATACATATATATATATATATATATATATATATATATATATATTATACATACACACACGCACACATACACACTCACATATACATACTATATATATATATATATATATATATATATATATATATATATATATATATATATATATATATATATATATATATATATATATATATATATATATATATATATATATATATATATATATATATATATATATATATATATACACACACATACATACACCTATACATACTATATATGTATATACACACATACATACACACACATACGTATTATATATATATATATATATATATATATATATATATATATATATATATATATATATATATATATATATATATATATATATATATACACACACACACACATATCCATACACACTTTTTACTAAAAACTCTGTCCCACAAGCTTTTAAATCAAAGCTACCGCGCCAGCCTTTCAAAAAAAAAAAAAAAAAAAAGAAAGGGCAGCAGAATACCACAATACAACTTAAGACTATCCTACAACTGCAAAGACCTCCCATATACAATGAATATTTACAAAACCACTTTTCAAGCATGGGATCACTACCAGACAAAATGCATGCACTCCTAAAAAAGTTAATCACTTTTCACAAAGCCAACTCGTTTAATTTTGCAAATACTATATATAACAAATGAAAACCGTAAACTCACTGCATACCAGCTGATTAACCAACAGTCTTTCAAAAGTTCATGAAAGAACACCTCACAGGCAACAAAAGTGCAAATGTTACAGGTAACCAAATTAAATCTAAGGAATTCACGCATACACTATCCTACTGAAATGCTTAGCAATATTCAACCATAAAGATGCATAGTGATAGATGTGCAACCAATAAAGTCCTGGCACCTATGTACACAATACTGTCATTTTTAAAATAACATCCACGTAAAAGTACAGCTACAGCAGCTACTTAACTGGGTTAGTCTTATTATCCTTGTACGAAACCCAGCAAAGTATTCACATAAAAGCAAAACTATAGCCATTATTTAAATGCATAAGCCTGATCAATGTTTCCAAAGTAACCCTGGCAGGTCATCCGCAACTGCATCATCCCCCCAATCGTATAACCAGTCAAGGTTCTTATCGAACATAACCCCCAGGTACCTTTTGCAGCTCAGTTTAGGCCCAAATGGAGATACAATTAAATTAGCAAGCAAAGGAGAGTAGTACTGATGGAAATCAATTCATCCACAAGTCTCGGGGAGTATTTACAAAAATCTCACAGCGATGACACCGATATATAGACTGTATTTATCACAGACAGACGTAGGCTAAAAATTAAAAAGACAGCTGGGTATAAGTCCCATGACAAAAAAAAGTACCCAATCCTGGTAGGTGCAGTGGTGTTAGGAGTGGAAAAAAAATGGCACTGTAGAATCAAGGCACGAAAACACTGCTGCAAGGGGGGTTAGGACCAGGTTCAAGGGGAAGATGGCTGCCCTGTTGTAGAAGAAAGCAGTAGTCCACAAAAACTGATAGTCCCTTGTCATCTTTAGGGCTCTCTTTTGCCCTATTTAGGATAAGAAAGAAATTATGTATTGTTACTGTTATACAAGGACCCCATAATTTCCAGAAAGAAGATATTCAAAAAGATTATGACAAATCAGAGGAAAGAAAAATACGTGCTCAAAAAAATTTCAAAAGTTTCCAATGCAAATTTGTGTTAATTGATACAACAGGCTTATGAAAAATATCATATAGACCAAAAACCACGTCACCGTTTGGAAAAAAAAAGTGGCTGAGGAAGTGCAAAAATAAAGAACAAAACCTAGACATCTATTTAAAAAAGATACATGGACATGAGAAAGAAAAAGATCTGGCATGGTGCAGTATTTATGCAAAGGAGAAAAAACTAATCAATACAAAAAAGCAGCTCCAAAGACATTTGGAGAGAGAAATGCAAGCAAAAGTACCCAAATATGGAAAAGTTCACAGTACAAAAATAAGATCACAAAGAGGAAAAGTAGATCAGAAAAATTACAAGTTAAAAGAAATAGAAAATGATGTTATGGAAAACCTGCAACAAGAAGGATTTTGTGTTGAAAGTTTAAGATAGGTTTTAAGGCACAGCATGATCGAATAATAACTCCCCAAAATAATGAGAAAGAGATTAAGTGGGATACATTTGAAGAAGAAATACAGATATGGGAAAGAAAGAGATATTTAATATGATGTCGTATTTAAAACACTGGATATGGAAAATTTTAAAATACAAAAGATATGGAAAATTTTAAAATACAAAAGATAAGAAAACAAAGGGAGAAAGTAGGCAAGATGATAAATAATGAAGAAGTTAAAGAAATAGAAACTTAAATTATGGATTACCTGCAAAGTGAAGGATTTAGTCTGGAAATCCAATTCTGGTAACACAGAATGATAGAACAATGAGTTCCCAAATTAAGGAGAAACAGATGGAACAGAATGCATCTGATCAGTTGCCACATGAAGATACTCTGCAGTCTTCAGTAGGAAACCAGTACAAAAGTTCTGATGGAGTTGCACAGCAAGGAAGAAATAAGTTCTCCACATCCTAGATGACCTCTCAGTCCCCGCATTGTGTATTGGCCACTCGGAAAGTCAGTGTTAACTAAATGGGCTACCCTCTCACTACTGTTGCTCGGTGCCTCCAGACCGCATTGTATTGGACACCCTCCCTTCACCCAAATAAGACAACCTACCCCAGGCTCTTGTTGTTCTCTTTTCGGGTTTATTAGAGTTGCTTCCCTAAGTAGCCACTAGCTGGTAGTGTATCATTAATAAAAGGAACTCCTACCTTACCTAACCTAATCAGATTTACAGTAAACGGGAAAAGCCAAGAAAGACACTATCTTCCTAGTCTAGCACGCTGAAATCAGCCTTGCTTAAACTGGAGCGTGCTCTGACTTCTTATTTCTTAAAAAACAAAAAAAGAGAAAAGAAGTAATAACTACAGCAAAGTGCCCACAATTAGAATGGCTTCTCCTGATGCTATAACCTACAAATAGCCTAACCAGAACAAAACTTGTATAGTTCCTGATAGTATGGGGTCCCGCCCAGCTGGGAGACGCTAGCCTGCCAGAGACAGTGTGTAACTAATCACCTCCTCTAGTCCACGTGCTGCTCCCTCCCCCCTCTTTACCAAACAGGAATCTATAAATAGATCACTGCAGCAGTGGTGCCATTTTTAAATAACTTCTCCCCATTCTAGATGCTCTCTCAGTCCCCGTGCTATGTACTGGCCAGCAAGTTAAGTTTCTTGTCTTCATATCTTCAAATATGATGAAATAAGCATCTCTAGCGCACCTTACACTGTTATAATATCTCATAATCTATGTTTATAGATCAGAAATAAGATGAAACAAGCACCTGTAGTGCATTTTACACGGTTATATCTTAATATCGCAAAGGATGATGAAATAAGTGTCGGTAGTGCATTTTACACTGTTATATCATCTTAATACCTTGCTGTTCAACCATTTTGTGTGTGCAAAAGTCAAGCTTTGTGCTCTCTTAGCAAAACCGCAGCTTATCTTGTATGTCTGGTAATGTACTGCATATATGAATAACTGAGGTGTTTGTTTCCTGCATGATTTCAGCTGAGATAGAGCAAATTACTGTCTATTCATTCCCTCGGGAGCACTGTTGTCTACTATCTGATTAAGCACTGTGATAGCATTTTACGGAATGCTGCAATTGCCAGTGTTAATTGTGTACGGCTGCATTTGCCATTAAGCCTTGTACTTGAGCTCTTCCATTCCTCCCTTCTTTCTTTTCTATGAATGCACTTACTTGTAATAGCCGTTTTTTTTCCCTAGTAGTTGAACACCCCTCTCCTGCTCGCCTATCCAACTATTTTGTCATACAACTACACTGTACCCTGTACTGTCTTACTGTAGCATAAGCTCCTTTCCCGTTTCTGTGCCCTGTTAATAATATGCTGTCTCATCTTTTACAGCTCAGAAAGCCAGCTTTAACTAAACGGGCTGCCCTCTCACTGCTGTTGCTCTGTGCCTCCAGACCACATTGTATGGGACACCCACCCTTCACCCAAATAAGATGGCCTATCCCAGCCTCTAAGTGTAGGTGATCATCTACAATTTATCCAAGTTATCCGGCATTGTATATATGCAGTTTGTCTGCGATTAATCTGGCTTGTACACTCGCTTGGACCATCCCCAAGCATGTCTATTTTGTTATTCTCTTTTCGGGTTTATTAGAGTTGCATCCCTAAGTAGCCACTAGTTGGTAGTGAATCATTAATAAAAGGAACTCATACCTTACCTAACCAGATTTATAGTAAACGGGAAAAGTTAAGAAGTATACCTAATAGAGACACTATTTTCCTAGTCTAGCATGCTGAAATCAGCCTTGCTTGAAGTGGAGCATGCTCTTACTTCTTTTCTCTTTCGCTCTTGTTTTTAAAGAAGTAATAACTACAGCAAAATGCCCAAAATTAGAACGGCTTCTCCTGCTCCTATAACCTACAAATAGCCTTACCAGAACAAAACTTGTATAGTTCTGGATAGTTTCTGGCAGGCAGCTAGCCTCTCTCGGCTGGGTAAGCCCCACTCCGTTTGGGCTCACTCTGCTCCCCTACCCCCATTCCCACCCACCCCCACTTCAATTACATTTATACTTATGCATACCTCTCTCTCCAATCTCCTTCCAACCACACACCCCCAAACACCACACATACACATCCAATCGTCTTCCAGACCAACACTTGTTTCACCTTCCCAATTTAACTATCACCTCCGTCTTGCTAAACTACTGGTACCTTTAACCCCATCTCTTACACCCATGTCTCCTCAAACTATATTCAACCTTCTCTACCAAACTGTATTCCCAAGTATCTCACTCTTACCAGATTACTTAGGTTCATAGGTTCATACTAGGCTATCTGCCCGAGGGCATTTACAAGCCTAGCCCATAGTTTTGTGGCTTACGCCACCCCTTTAGTATGGGGAACTATACCCATTATTTTGCTGTGCCTCTGTCGAGCAGTGACACTGAGGTAATCCCTGGGGTATATCTGCGATCTCCCATCCATTGGTCAAGATTTCTCTTGAACAAGGCCAGCGAGGTGCTCTGCCTCACATATACCGGGATTTTATTCCACAGCATAGGGAGTCTTTGGGTGATGAATCTATCCCTCCAGCACGTCCTATTAATAGCCGTGTCGAGGTTTAAGTCTCCGCCCTTGTGGCTCTGACGGATCTAGATTTTTGAGGTGAAGCATATTCATCAAATCTGGGTTTGACATGGCCTTGTATGTTAGGCAAAGGTCACCTCTGAGCAAGCGGTAAGCGACTGAATAGAGCTGGAGTTCTTTCAGTCGGGCAGCATAGGACAGATGTTTGAGACCCTTTATCCTTTTGGTGAGGAACTTTTGTGGCCTCTCCAGCTGCTGCAAGTGTCGGGTCAGATACATTCCGAATGGGGCATTGTACTCAATCATTGGTTTGATGAGTGATGAGTATAGGGAGACTATGACCTCCCTTGATCTAGATGAGAATCCCTTCATGATAAGGTGGGCAATGTAGAAGGTCTTCCTAACTACTTTAGCTACATGGGTGTCAAATGACAGACACCTATCAACCTAGGTCCCTGATAACTTCTTCTGTGCTCAGTGGATTGCCACCTATTTGGTAGCTAGGGGTAACCTTGTTTTTCCCGAAGGGTATGACTATGCATTTTTTGGCATTTAACTTTAGGCCATGGCTCTGGCACCAGTTATCCGTTTCTGTGAGACCCTTCTGAAGGATATCTGTGTCAGATGTGTTTTCTACTATGGCGCCCAGTTTGCAGTCATCTGCAAACTTTGTCAGCCATAACTCTCCTGTGTTTGCTTGTACTGGAAAAGTAGATGCCAAACAAGAGTGGGCCCAGGACTGAGCCCTGTGGTACACCACTTGTGACAGGCTTTGAGTCTGACATGGCGCCAGCAACTCTGACCCTGTGGGTTCTGTCACTCAGCCAGTTTGCAACCCATCTTGTGATGTATGGGTTAACATTTAAGCTGATGAGTTTTTCAATGATACCCGAGTGGGGTATTGTATTGAAGGCCTTCGCCAGATCGAGGTAGGCTGTATGGACTGCCTTTCCTCATCAATGGCTTTGGTGACTGTTTCAAAAAGTCAACCAAGTTTAGAAGGCATGATCTGCCTTTGACAAAGCCAAACTGGGATGGATCCAAAGTCTGCAAATTCCCTATGTCTTTATTTATGAGGTCCATTATGATCCTCTCCATGGCTTTGCAGATAAGGCTTGTCAAGTTAATGGGCGGTAATTTCCAGGGTCGGTGGAGGCACCGCCTTTGTGAAGTGGGACCACAGTTGCAGTGTGCCACTCCCTGGGTACATATCCAGAGGTAAGACTATGATTAAACAGCTGTCCTAGCTGTGGGTTTAATTCCTTGTTGAGTTCGTGGAGCACACAGCTGGGGACACCATCAGGTGCCATCGATGCTGTTTTAATT
This sequence comes from Protopterus annectens, assembly GCF_019279795.1. Taxonomy (NCBI): domain Eukaryota; kingdom Metazoa; phylum Chordata; order Ceratodontiformes; family Protopteridae; genus Protopterus; species Protopterus annectens. The sequence continues at coordinate 1,016,906,813 of NC_056730.1, forward strand.
GCTTTGGAGAGAGCAGTTCTAACTTGGGCGTTGGAGATGTTTGGGGGCTGCAATCGCTTGGTATAGATATCTCTCCTTTTGGGAGAAGTTTGCACTGAACCTGTCAGCCAGTATGTTGGCAATGTCTGTAGGATCAGTAATCTTCACATCATTTTGAACTAGTTCTGAGCATATCTGGGAGTTTCCACCCAGGTTTCTAACATAGCTAAAGAAGGCCTTATGATTGTCTTTTGAGTCTTTAGCTATTTTTCTCTCAAAATTTGCTTTGGATGATTTTATGAGAGCTCTTAGTTTTTACTTATAGTGATCAAGGGTGTCTTACCTTTTAAGGATTTTGCTCTATCTTGTAGTAGCTTCCTCCTTTTGTTATAGAGTTTGTTTATGGCTGGGGTCCACCAGACTGGACGCTTGCCTTTGGTACAAAGAGTCTTTGTTTTGCTTGGGATTGCCTTATCCATGCAGTCCTGCAGGTGCTGGTAGAAGGCATTTGTAAGTGATTCAGCGGCTTGAGTACTGTTTTCCACGCTCGGGGCCTTAAAGGAGACCACACTAGTCTTTAGAAGTGTGAAGTCGGCTTTTGAGAAGTTCTTTACTGTGGTCTTTTTTATTTCAGGTGGGGGTGGGATGAGGACCTCCAGCGAGATTAGTTTGTGATCCGATCTCACCAGTGAGGGGTATACTTCCTGTGTTGAACATTGTGCTCCCATGTTCGTGATGATGAGATCAAGTATGTTTTCTCCTCTTGTGGGGATGGTGACTAGTTGTTCCATGGCATTTGAGTTTATGAATTCCAGGAACTTTTGGGCTAGGGTGTTTGGGCTTGAGTAGTGTTCCCAGTCTATATTAGGGTAATTGAAGTCACCTAGTATGATGGTGTTTGGTGATACATTTATCCCCTCTAGTGTTTTCAGGAAGGCCATGTGAGGTTCCTGAGTTTAACTTTAACCTCCATACTCATACCTTCCCTTTTCTGTCTCACCAGCTCTACTAATTTACTACCCTTACACAAGATACTTGACTATTATACTCTACTCCTCACAATATGTCCCTCATTTACAAACTTGCTCTCCTTATTTTTACTATTTACTTCTCTCTCCTTCACCTCTCTTCTCCTCACCCAGCTTGCATATCTCTTAAACCCACATCAGCAACATCCCCATATTATGGCACCCTCTCCAACTATTCAACAATCTGGTCCAGTCTGTATGCTGCTTCTTCTTTCGGCTTTTCTCGGTTAGGGGTTGCCACAGTGGATCACCTGTCCACTCATGGTTGGCAGTGGAGTTTTACAGTGTTGAGTTGCCAACCCGGCGCCCAACCTTCCACAGAAGGCACACACATGCACGCACACCTAGGGCCAATTTAGAGTGTCCAATCCACCTACAGCATGTCTTTGGGATGTGGGAGGAAACCCACGCGACCACAGGGAGGACATGCAGACTCCGCACAGAAGGCACCCCAGCTGAGGATCGAACCGGATAACCTCTTACTGTGAGGCAGCAACGCTAACTGCTGCACCACCACGGCCGCCCTTGGTTTAGTCTGTATGCTAATGATCCAATTTTTGAATCAAAACTAATAATCCTCTCTACATAAAATACTGCTCCTAGCCCAATTCAGTACCATTCTGAGATCCTAATAAAATGACTATCCAAACTCCTGTCGTTCCCATCCTAATCTACTTCAGAGTTCTGATATACATCCTAACCCTGGCTCTTCTCAACTTGCCCCAAAACTCAAAAATATCCCTCTATTTTACTACCATCACCATCCAAAATATAAGAAATAAAACTCCCCAACTACATGGATGGCTAAGTCAATACAAACCAGTCTTTAAAGCCATCTCCGAAACCTGGCTAAAACCATATATAAAAAGGACACAGAATTTCTGCCACACACTATTCCTGTCTAAGAACAGATAGACATCACAAAAAAGGCGGGGGCATTGCCCTATTATATCCAAGCACCTTCACAGTGATTCCTTATTCTAAGACTACTCCTACCTTCTCCACTGCAGAGTTACTTATTTCCTTCTTAAAACTAAACAACCAATAAAAATTAAAAAAAAAAAAAACTACGCATCATTGTTATATGCATTCCCCCAGGCAATAATATTCCAGTCCTTGAGGAGATCCTTGCCTGGACTACCAACAACATAAAGAATGAAACAATCATCCTATGTGATGTCAATATTAACTGGTTAGACATCTCCAACAGTAACTCCTCCTTAAGCATCAACCTTTATACCTATACTCAGCTCATCTCAGATATCACAATACTTGACAAACAACATAGCAAAAGGCACAAGATCTAGACTGCATCATGGTCTCAGACCCTTAAAACATCTCCACCTCCGGTATACTCCCAGATAGTATACGTGACCACTCATCAGCATTCACAATACGTAGGCCCACTACTTTTCCAAACATACGCCAATACAGGTACATTAGAGATCTATCCCATTTCCTCCCCTATAGTACTCAGTGATACATTGTACAACACCTAACTGGAATCCCTTAAAATCTCTCCCTCTTAATGAAGGAGTAGAATTCTTCAACTCCACATTTCTTAGGATCCTTAATACTCTAGCCCCTCAACGACAAAGAGTCAGACTAATCATGCTAAATGGCTTACCAAGACCACAAAATAAATTATGTCCTCTAGAGATAAAGCCTGGAAAACCTGGCTAAAAAAACGAGACAGATTCCAACCTCACACTATATAAACAACTTCACAATCAGGCCAAATGGTTAGTTACCAAAAACAACACTTCCAGGCACTCCAAAACCAACATAATCATAACCCCAGAAAATTTTGGGGAGCAATCAACTCCCTATTCCACTCTGGAACACACCATAATCCATCCCTAACCCTGAAATAACACCCTCTGAGTTAGCCTCACTTTTTTTTAACTCCTATTTCATA